>NW_007774278.1:0-790 GCF_000696425.1 Galeopterus variegatus | reverse complement strand
TAACATAACTTCATTAAATCACAGATTGAGTCCTCAAAATGTAGCTGTAAGTTATGGTGATGGGCACATAATTCTATATGCTGTGCACTCTAGGAATATTGGAGAAAGGCTGTTTCAGATTGGCTTCCCCATGTAGCAGGCTCTCAGGTAGTGTTCAGTGTGCAGAATCTTTATTAGAAAGGGATCTGAGGATTGGCACCCCTGGGAAAGAGGAAGGAAGCAAGAATGGTACAGGGAGAAATCAATGAATTACTGTTTGTATGAAAGCCTCTTAGCATAGTGCCTGACACCTAGGCAACTAGGCACACAGGTGGGGGTGAAGACTGATGTAAGGAAAGCAGGGGGAATCAGAATATCCTTCACACAAATTCAGGGAGCAGCTGTCCCATGATTCCAGTGACCCATCTTCATGGAAGACTTAGAAAAGGGACGTTAATAAGATGAAATACAACCCCCACCATGGCAACGGATCTTGGGTCCCGTAGGGAAAATGAGGTGGATAAATGGTCAGCCTCCCTTTGGGGGTTCGGAATCTTACCGAGCATTTGATGTAAATATAACTGTGCACATGTGCCCAGGTGTTCCTTGGCTATTGTCTGATGTAGATGCACGTGGGCAACCATCTGTTCTTTGGTTGTCTGATTCACACCCAGTTGTGTGTCCTGGGTTATTGGACTTAAAAATAAAGGACTAGTGGCTCTTATCCAGTGCCCCCCACCCCCAGTATGCCCCTAGGGGGGCCGTGGGGAGGCCACTACTGCTGCTGGAGGCTGTTTCTGCCAGGGCTCCT
>NW_007774277.1:0-4112 GCF_000696425.1 Galeopterus variegatus | reverse complement strand
TTGAAGTTGTTACAACAAGCAAATGGAAAGGACATTCTTGGGGGGGAGGGGAGAGAGGGAGCAGGAAGAGAGGTGTCGGTGATGGGCCATAATAATCATATACATTGTTTGTTGACAAAATAAAAATTTAACAAAAAAAAAAAGATATTTAAAATATCCAAATAAAAATTGATAAAATGCTAAGAGTAAGACAATACCTTTCAATAACAACCCTAAATGTAAATAGATTAAATTCCCACTCAAAAGACACAGACTGACTGACTGAATTAAAAAGCTACACCCAACTATATAACTGTCTTCAAGAGAGTCACTTCACCTGTAAAGACACACAAAGACTAACAGTGAAGGGATGGAAAAAAATATACCACGCAAATGGAAATCAAAGTTGAGCAGAAGTAGCTATTCTTATATTGGAATAAATTGCCAAAAATCATAAAAAAGAGACAAAAATGGTCATAATATAATAATAAAGTTATCTATCTAGCAAGAACTCATAACAATTTTAAATATATATGCATCAAACAGGGGAGTAACCAGATATATAAGCAAACACTATTAGACAGAAGGAGATAGACCCAAATATGACAGTAGCTGAGAACATAAGCACCCCTCTCTTAACATTGGACAGATCATCTAGGCAACAAATAAACAGAGAGATACAGGATTTGAACTATACTTTAGACCAATTGGACCTGGCAGATATCTACAGGACATTTCATCCAATAACTAAATTATATACATTCTTCTCATCAGTGCATGGAACATTATCTATTATAGACCACATGTTAGTTCACAAATCAAGTCTCAACAAATTAAAAAATAATCATTTCAAGTATCTTCTCATAGCATAACAGATTAAAATTAGAAATCAATGACAAGCAAGACTGAACAAAGAAGAAATAGAAAACCTGAGCAGACCAGTAACAAGCAATGAGATTGAAGCACTAATCATCAGTTTACCAATAAACAAAAGCCCAGGATCAGATGGCTTTACAGTTGAATTCTACCAAACCTTTAAAGAGGAATTAACACCAACTCCCTTCAAATTATTCCAAAAAATTGAAATACAGGCCATTCTCCCAAACTTATTATATGAGGACAGCATCACCCTGATACCAAAAGCAGACAAAAGTATAACTAGAAAATAAAACTTCAGGCCAATATCTTTGATGAACATAGATGTAAAATTTCTCAAGAAAATATTAGCAAACATAATACAGCAACATATGAAAAAATTGTACACCGTGATCAAGTGGCATTCACCCCAGGGACGCAAGGATGGTTTGACATAAGAAAGTCAATACATGTACTACACCATATCAACAAAATCAAGACAAAAGCCATATGATTATCTCAATAGGCACAGAAAAATCATCTGACAAAATTCAGTGTCTCTCTTTGTGATAAAGACTCATCAAATTAGGTATAGAAGGAAAGTATCTCCACACAATAAAATCCATATATAACAAGCCATTACATATATCATCTTCTCAGCTTTTCCCCTAAAAGCAGAAGCAAGACAAGGTTGCCCACTCTCACAATTCCTTTTAACATATTATTGGAAGTAGTAGCCAGAGCAATCAGACAAGACAAAGAAATAAAGGGCATCCAGATTGGAAAAGACAAAGTCAATCTGTCACTGTTTGCAGATTACATTATTCTCTATATAGAAAATCCTAAAGACTCTACAAAAAAGTTGTTAGAGCTGATAAATGATTTCAGTAAACTTTTAGGATACAAAATAAACACACAAAATTCAGTAGCATTTTATACTCCAACAATGAACTTGCAGAAAACAAATCAAGAAAGTAAGCTCATTTACAATAGTCACCAAAAAATTAAAATACTATGAATCAAGTTAACTAAGGAGGTGAAAGAGCTCTACCAAAAGAAATATATACAGAACTGCTGAAAGAAATTAAAGAGGACATAAAAAGATGAAAGACATTCCATGCTCTTGGATTGGAAGAACTAATATTGTGAAAATGGCCAACTTCTCAAAGCTATCCACAGATTCAAAAAAATCCATCCCCATCAAAATACCAATAACATTCTTGACAGAAATAGAAAAAACAATCTTAACATACATATAGAACAGCAAAAGACCCCAAGTAACCAAAGCCATCCTGAGCTAAATAAATAAACACATACATACATACATAAATACATAAATACATAAAGCAAGCCAGAGGCATAACAATACCAGACTTCAAATTAAATTACAAAGCTATAATAACCAAAACAACATGCTACAAGTATAAAAACACTCAAACAAATCATACAGAATAAATAATCCACTAATCAACCCACATACTTAGCAGCCAACTGTTCTTGGACAAAGGCAACAAGAACATATATTGGGGAAAAGACTGTGTCTTCAATAAATGCCAGGAAAACTGTATATCCATATGTAGAAGAATGAAACTAGATCACGTACCTCTCACCATAAAGTCAACGCAAAATGAATTAAAGATTTAAATATAAGACCTGAAACTATAAAACTACTACAAGGAAACAGGCAAAACACTTCAGGAATTAGTACTGCACAGAGACTTTATGAATAAGATCCCAAAAACACGGGAAAAAAAATAGAAAATATAATCAAGTGGGATTATATCAAACTAAAAAGCTTCTAAACAGCAAAAGAAACAATTAACAGAGTAAAAAGGCAACCTACACAATGGGAGAAAACATTTGCAAACCATGCATCTGTCGAGGGAGTAATACCCAGAATATACAAGGAAACAGTTAAAAACAAGTAACTCAATTTAAAAATAGGCAAATGAGCTGAACAGGCATTTCTCCAAGAAAGATACACAAATGGTCAATAGACACATGAAAAATGCTCAACACCACTAAGCATCAGAGAAATATAAATGAAAACTACATTGACATAGCATCTCACCGCAGTTAGATTGGCCATTATCAAACAGACAGAGAATAACAAATGGTGGCCAGGATATAGAGGAAGGGGAACTGTCCTGCACTTTTGGTGGGTCTGTAAATTAGTGCAGCCATTATGGAGAACAGTATGGAGGCTCCTCACACAACAAAAGATAGAACTGCCATATGATCCAGCAATCCCCCTGCCAGGTATATACCCAAAGGAATGGAAATCATCGTGTCAAAGGGATATCTGCACTCACATGTTTATAGCAGCTCTATTTGCAATAGCCAAGAGTTGGACCCAACCTAAATGTACATCGAAAAACAACTGGATAAGGAAAGTGTGGTATATATACATAATGAAATACTACTGTGCCAACAAAAGAGTAAAATTCTGCCATTCACAGCAACATGAGTGAACATAGACAAATTTATATTAAGTGAAATAAGTCAGCCACATAAAGAGAAATACCACATATTCTCTCTTGTAGGTGGGAGCTAAAAAAATAAGCAACAGAAAAAAGAAAGATACAGCAATCACAATAATTCATTGAACTTTCGAAAGGAGGGAACAAAACTGTGGCCATCTGAGGTAGAAACATGGAGATGAAGGGTGGTTAGCAAAAAATTAATATATGACCACAAAAAAATGATTATATTGTGTAATAGTGAATATTACTAATTATCATGATTTGAGCATCACATATATCACTGAGGTATTCATATTCAATGCTGTACCCCACATATATATATAGACAAAAAATTATCTTCCAATAAATTTAAAAAAGGAGAATTTTCTACAAATGGATTAAAAGCATCCACACAAAAACATACAGTAAACACCATGTTTATTGATGGAAAAATCGATGATTTCTCCTAAGACCGAGGAAAAGACAAGAATGTTTGCTCTTGCCACCCCTATTCAGCATTGTACTGGAGGTTCTAACCAGTGCAATAAGATAAGGAAAATAAAAAAAAAATGCATTCAGATTAGGAAGTAAGGTTTTTAATTGTCTTTATTCTCAGGTGGCATAATCATCTATGTAGAAAAAAAATCAATGGAATCCACAATAAAAGCTACTAACTAATAAGTGATTTTAGCAAGTTTGCATAATACAAAATCGATATATGTAAATCAATTGTATTCCTCCTACATATTAGCAACATACATTCAAAATTTGAAATTTAAAAATATTATTTAGATACTATAAAAATATCAAGAATTT
>NW_007774276.1:0-4113 GCF_000696425.1 Galeopterus variegatus | reverse complement strand
CTACAGAGGCTACAGCAATAATTTAAGAATAGCAGCAGTGATACACAGAAATGATGAAAGCTCTCTTTCTGCTCTGCCATAAGACCCCTGCATCACTGTCGCCAGCACCAAAGCCTTCACCAGATGTGTTCCTTGGACTTTGGACTTCCCAGCCTCTGAAGCTGTAAGCAATAAATTTCATTTTCTTACAAATTGACCAGTTCCAGGTTTTTCGTTATAAGCAATAGAAATGGACTAATATACTGTTGCTTGCAACCAAAGAAATCCAACTGACAGAGGGTAAGTGGTCCAATAGATGGCATGATAAAGGCCAAAGAAAGCTTTTGAAGGTAGCCTGAAATCCAGGCACATTATTTAAAATTATTCGATGAACATGTATTAATGACTGTCTAAATTGCTGACTATGATACAATGACTAATCAATTTCATGTTTCTATGTGCTTATAGTTAATTAGCATTTTCTAACATTAGGCTGATGATGTTTTATTACCACAAACTATATTTACAGTTCATTCTCATTTCTCCTATATTAGAAATAAAAGTAAATGAGATTGAACTGAACTAATAATTACATGCTACAGAAAAAAATCTAGGAGGGGGTGCTGAGAGTAGCAAATGGTTTATGTTACAATGAAATATATGCATTTATTGAAATTCAGCTATTTATGATTTTTTTAAATTCCTCTTATGAAACTTGATTATACTAGGCAAATCATATATACAGAAATTTTAAAGAATAGGATATGCCAAGTAGATATTACAAGAAGAAATATACTGGAGCACCAAGTAGAATGTTCTCAATAAATGTTCAAAGGATGTACAGAGCAACAAGACAAACAATTACTGCAGACAGATTAGTCACACAAGTAATGATTTGGAATAAAAAATTAATTTTTTGGCTAATCTCCTCTCATTATATAAATGAAGTCCTAGGGCCCAGGGAGACCAACTGATTTGTCTAAAGTTCACAATGGTAGATTTCAGACATGCTTCAGATGAGGGAGCATCTCTTTGTGTGAGGAGATGGCAGAATGTTTAATTCCTGTTCAACCTGAAATTAGCAGTATAACTTATAGAAATAAGAGAAGATTTTAGGAGGTTTTCTGGGTTACCTCATAACTTTTTGAAAATATTAAGGTACTTAAAAAATTCATGGGAAAACAGAATCAAAAGACAATAAAAACCTTTCCATGAATTTTTTGAAGTACCCATGTATCATAAAAATGAGTTTATAAGAAAAGGTTGTTGTCCCAATGATAATAAAGATAAGACCATTTAATATTAATATCTAAGATTTTTTCAAACATGATAATTGAGCAGAATCAGAAAATTCAGGGAGCCCAGTCTGCCACAGGTTAGTTTAACACAAGATTACTCAACCTTTGCACTATTGACATTTTGGGCAGGATAATTCCTCCTTGTGGGGGGCTGTCCAGTGTAGGGTGTTTAGCAGCATCCCTGGCCTCTACCCACAAGATGCCAGTAGCACCCCTAGTCATGATACCAAAAATGTCTTGACATTGCCAAATGTCCCCTGAGGGCAAAATTGACCCCAGTTGAGAAACACTGGATTTAACATCACAATAACAACAAAACAAATATAACTGCCAGCTGTGTAATTCCACTGTGGAGTCAACTTTGATTAAACTAGAGTTACATTTTTATTTTAATCAAAATATATGTCATAGCTAGAACTAAGTTAAATTAATTAAACTACTTTTTGTCTGGTACTGAGCTGTTCAGTACAGATGTCACAAGCCACATGTGGCTAATGAGCACTTGAAATCTGGCTATTCCATGGTGAGAAATGCAGTAAATGTAAAATATGCACTGCATTTTGAAGACTTGGTATGAAAAAAGGAATGTGAAATATCTCATTAGTAATTTTTTTATATTGATTAAGCAATTTGGGATATACTTGGTAAAATATATTATTAAAATTAATTTGACCTATACATTTTTACTTTCTTTTAATGTAGCTACTAGGAAATTTTAAATTACCTATGTGACTTGCATTATAATTCTAATGGATGGCACTGGCCTAGAAAATTGAAATGATTTAGTGTTATTCTTCAATGAAATAAGTCTATCAAATAAGCCAAAAAGACTTTGAAAAGCACAGCCCTATGAAATCAGCTCACTTTTGAGCATTATAACTCTTTATCATGCCTAAATGATTTTTCTGCTTCTTTATACCAATTACTTCTATTCCAGTGCTTTATTCTCAGTGTTTCAATTGGTTCTTTCCTGGTTGCTGATTTATCTTCGTGTTGTTCCTTATCATTCTCCTGCACATCTGTTTCTTTCATACACTCAGGAACTTTCCTAGTCAGATGTTCAGATGTTGAAGCATCCATCATACTTAGAAAATCATAAGCTGGAAGAGGAGGTTTCCATTCCTCAGCAGGTAAAATTGCTGAAAGGAAGGGAAGACACAATCAAAGGTTAAAGATTAACAGGTATAAAATCTTCACACGAATATACTAGAAATGTTTTATTTTGAAAACTATATTTCTAAGGCTTTATTCATTTTACTTATCCAAGCAAATCTAGATCATTTTACTGTCACTGTCAATAAGAAACTTGACATATTTGTCATTACTAGCCATTTTCATTTTTATAAGTTATTATTTCCTAAATAAAGATTAATAAGGCAAAAAAGGTCCATAATCTCACTGCCAGTTAGCCCTTGTTGAGCGGTTTTAAAAAATAGCAGTATGTATAAGATTACATGTAGACAGATACAAGTTAAAATGAAAAAGTCTCCTGCTTCCCTCATTACTTCAGTCTCTATCTTCAGAGAAATTAACTATTTCTCATGAAATCATCCCACCCCCAAAATGTGGGACATATATATTTATTTATTGTTGTTATTTATACAGGGTCTCCTTACATTTTAAATCATTTTCTGTTTTTGAAGCTTTCGATTAACATTTTCCCACACATTTTATGAAAATAAAGTCATTTTATAAAAATAATTATAGACAAATAATTTTAAATTGCTATGGAATCAACTATACTATAAATAGACAGTGATTGGATAATTTGTCTTAGATGAGCTTCATGGCAGTGAATCTTAACACTATTTTAAAATACTCGTTATTAAAAGAGGAAAACTGATTAAAACTGATAACATACATATAAGATAAATTAACTTTCCTCCATTTCATTGACAGATTTTACAAAACAGTTTTAGAATTTAGTTGGAACATTTAAAATACTATTTTGAGAAATAAACTATATAAAAATGTGCAAAGTAAATCTTTTAAAAATAAATTCCAATGAAAGAATCTTTGTAACATGCCAAAAAATAATAATGCTCATAAAATACAAACTTGAGTATCTCTCATAAATCAAATAAATATCTTTGAAAGCTTAGGAAATACATATAAATTGTAATTTCCTAGAGTGAACTAAAGCTCAAACAAAAATCTGCATATGTACATATACAGTATATCTGTACTTATTGATATATAATTTCTTTATTCAGACTCAATTATATGAAATCCTAGTACTTGATATATCAGCAAGGTATCACATTTAAGCTACACCTGAAACTGATGTTTCAGATTAGTGCTGCCAGGTTAACAGATTCAAAAGTAATGAACGGGTGAAATATTTCCTTGAACGTAATGAATAGGTAAGAATAACTAGTATGCAATATGCAGATAAATGTACATTAAATATCTTTAAGGAAAGTCCATTTTAAAGCAGGGCAAATATTTAGCAATACTTTTTTAAAGTAAACACTGCAGCCTATGACAAAATGCCTGAAACCTGACATCCCAATTCTGCTAATTACTTGTTGAGGGAACACTACAAAGGTCTTAATGTTTTCAATTGCAAATAAAACTGTACCCTAATCATGTATAGGTAATAAACACATTATTCATCAAATAAATAAAGATAATAATAACAATAGCTAACATTTACTAAGCCTTTACTATATGCTAGGCATTATTCGCTTAATTTTCACAATAAGGTAAGTATAATTATTATCCCAATTTTATAGACGAGAAGACCAAGCCATAGAAAGGCCAGGGAACTGGACCAAAGTTAAGTGTAAATCTCAAATAAGAATATCCAGTGGCCACAATTTCACAGAAATTAAGA
>NW_007774275.1:3201-4114 GCF_000696425.1 Galeopterus variegatus | reverse complement strand
ACCTTGACTGGAAACGTAATAATTGCAAAAGTGGAAGAGGCAAATAATGATTAACACTAAATAGATTAAATTTGGTGACTTGTCAATATCTCTAAAATTTCTGAATCCTTTCCCTATAAGACAACAAACAAACAAAACAAAACATAGTTGACATGCATTACAGTGCCTTTAACTCTATTTTGTATGATTCACTCTTTAAGTTACCACCCACAGTCCTTATTCTGAGATGTGCTACTCGTTCACTTTTTCGGTAAGCCCCCTCGGAATATTAGGTTGTAAAACGTGTGCTACATGGGTACATGCCAAACTTACATAACAGACCTCATGAGGGCTGGGGCTTCATGTACACTGTCACTGCTATTTCTCATCTCTTAGAAAAATTGTTGGCACATAGTACATAAACAAAAAGTAGTGCAGGAATGAATGAATAATCAAATGAATGGCAGGAAGAATGCGTGAATAGATCAGGTTTAGACACTGTCTCAAGTTGGGCAAATAAGATTCCTTCTCATTGGAATATGCGGTTGGGTCATAGATTCCATGGTGGGTTTCATTAAGAATTGTATCGGAAGTAATGTTAAGCTTAAAGATGGGACAACATGAAGCCTATATCACAAACAGACAAAAAGCACACACACACACACACACACACACACACACACACAAAGCAAGGAAAGTGGGCATGCAAAGCACGTTAGCAGCAACCATTAGCTCCTTGTGTCCTGGGATGGTCAGCTAAGAACTGTAATCACAGTCACAGGAAGAGCGATTGACCATTTAGCAGAAGAGTGGGTTACTTTCACACAGTGAGGGTAGGGAAGAACGCCTGTTGAGCCAAGTTGCTCTGCTTAGGGTCATCCTGATACGTCCTTGCTCTGTTGTGACTGTGTAGAAATGCATGTAGCGATTTTTA
>NW_007774275.1:0-1573 GCF_000696425.1 Galeopterus variegatus | reverse complement strand
TGAGCTTTTGCCATATGGTTGCTATGAAACCATAGGGGACAAGAGAGTTTAGTGTTTTGGCAGGAGTGCCAGGAGAGTGATGACTCATGCACTCTAAGCTAAATAAGGAAGGAAGTGAAGAAAAGGGAAATAATGGATGGTAAAAGTAGAAGTCAGAGTGACAGGAGCAAGACTGGTGGAGTAAGAAACTCCAAATTCCACTCAAGCAGAGAAGCAACCACAAGAAAAGGCAGATACTGTCAGAACTTTGGAAATGAACCAAAGGTTTGCAGCAACCCGTGGAATGATTTTTCAAAAGAAAAAAAAAGTCTGATTCTCAGTAAGAATGGTGAACTTTATGGCATTTTATCTTATAAAGTCCCATTTCCTGCTCCCCAGCTCTGCAGTAGCTATGAAAACAGCAGGTTTCATTCTAAAGATAGCAGGCCTCTTTCGCACATAATTATAAATCATCATTTATATTAACCAGTCTAATGGCTGCATGCAAGACTGTCTCTATCTCTATTTCACCTAATTCTGGACTGGCCCAATTCAAAAGCTGCCTCATGTGGAAATCTGTCAAAAGCAATTATACACTGATTTCTTAGGTTGCTGTATCCTAAAGAAACATTTAACAGTTCTCGCAAACAACACGATAACTAAAAATACATAAGAGAAAGACTGGGGAATGATATATTCATAGAGTTTTGAAAAACTATCACACTTCTGGGGATAGAGAAGGCTGCACGTGTTCAGGAAGGACTTCCAGTTGACCTTAAGGCTCTGTGGAAGCAGGAAGTGAAGGCTAAGGCAGAGTTTCAATTCACCTGGCTGTGTGTTAAAGTTGTGCCTCACACAGAGCCCCTAAGCAAAGACTGAGTGACTCTTTGGTTTGAGGCATTTAAGGAAGCCTCTGTCTAATGTGTAGCTGATCACTAAGTTAATAGAATTGGGACATCAGTGGCACATGTGACAAAGAATACAGAATTTATAGAATTTGCTCATAAAAGTTACTAAGTTTCAGCAATGATAAATATTGGGAAGTAATCATTTTTTAATATTCAGAATATCCAGTTTAAACAAAAGTGTGCAATTCATGAAAAGAAATAAGAAAATACAAACCAAACACAGGGAAAAAAGAAATCAATAGAGAGGCTTTAGACTTACTTGACAAATTCAAATCAGCTATTATAAATATATTTAAAGAGCTAAAGAAAACTATGTCTAAAGTGTGAGAATGATGTTTTGCCAAATTGAGATCATCAATAAAAAGATCAATATTATAAAAAAGAAACAAAATAGAAATTTTGGAACTGAAAACTACAATAGGTAAAATGAAAAAATCCACAAGGAAGTCTGATGAGCAGATGTGAGCAGGCAAAAGAAACAATTAGAATCAATAATGAATAGGTAAATAAAATGTGGTCTATCCATGCAGTGGAATATTTTTCAGCCATACAAAGATTAAAGCACTCTTATACACTACAACAAGGATGAATCTTCAAAACATTGTGCTAAGCTGAAGAAGTCAGGCACAAAAGGCCACATATTGTACGATTTCACTTCTATGAAATGTCCAGAATAGGCATGTCCA
>NW_007774274.1:0-4114 GCF_000696425.1 Galeopterus variegatus | reverse complement strand
CTGCCTTTTTGATAATGGCTGGTCTAACTGGGGTGAGATGATATCTCAATGTGGTTTTGATTTGCATTTCCATGATGACTAGTGATGTTGAGCATTTTTTTCATGTGTCTGTAGCCATTTTTGTTGTTATTGTTCTTTTTGGAGGCTGGCCGGTCTGAAGATCTGAACCCCTGGCCTTGGTGTTATAACACTGTGCTCTAACCAACTGAGCTAACTGACCAGTCCTAATATTTCTTTTAGAAAAATATATTATAAAACCATTTTTTTGCATCTATCCTAGATATTGGTTTATAATTCTGTTCTCTTAACAGCAAAAGTTCTTGAAAGCGTTGTCTAAGCTCACTCTCTCTAACTCTTCCCCAACCTTTTCTTACTGAGCTCTAACAGGTTTCTCTCCAATCACCTCTCAGTTCTTGTCAAGGCCACACTTGGTGATAAATCCATTTGTGGATTATTAGTCCTTTTCTTGATTTTTTGGCATTTATTGACAAAACTGATCTCTCCCTTTTTTGAAACATTTCCATCTCATGGCTTTTGTGAAACTACTCTCTCTCTCTGTTTCTTACCATATGGCTGCTCCTTAATTTTCTTTGCTGACTTTGCTTCATCACTCTGACATCTCAGGACTCAGACCTCAGATGCTCTCTCCTCTCTTTTCATTCACACCTTTGACGTTCCCATCTAGTCCTTTGGCTTTAAATACCATCTTCGTGCCAATGATTCACATATCATATCTACTTCTTCCTTGAACTTCAGATGTATATGCACCTGCCCACTCGACATCTCTATTTTGATGTCCACTAGGTATCTCTAACTGAACAAATGTCCCCAAATAACTTTTTTATTTCCTACCCCCAAATACGATCCCTCCACATCCTTACACACCTCAGCAAACGGACTCTTTATCCTTCCAATTCCTCAGAACAAGCAATTGGGAGTCATCCAAGATTTGCCTTTCTCTCATATCCCACATTCACTCTGTCCACGGTTGATGTTACATTTAAGATATATCCAGAGTCTTAAGCTTTCTTACCCATCTGCCTCCATCATCTTTTTATTTATTTATTTATTATTTATTTGTTTGTTTGTTTATTTATTTATTTATTGTGACCAGTAAGGGGATCAGAACCCTTGGCTTGGTGTTGCCCGCACCGTGCTCGGCCAGTGAGCGCACCGGCCATCCCTATATAGGATCCGAACCCGCGGCAGCAGTGCCGCTGCACTCCCAGCACAGCACTCTCCTGAGTGAGCCACGGGGTCAGCCCTGCCTCCCTCATCTTGACCAGAGCCATCATCATCTTCTGTTTGGATTGTAACAATAGCTTCCTAAGTGACACCTCCCTCACATGTTTTTTACTTCTCTTTCCTACAAGTCATTCTTAACACAACATCAAGAGGGAAACTTTGAAAGTCTAAGCAAACCATCTCACTTTTATGTTCAAATCTCCCCAGTGGCATCTTATTTCATTCAAGGTAAAAGCCAATTTCCTTAAAATGTCCTACAAGTCCTATACTATTTGGACCCTCACTACTTTTCTGATTTTAGTTCTTGTTTCTTCACCATTGCTCACTGAATTACACCCACACTGACTTCCTTGAGTTTAAATGAGCAGCACAAGTATTTTCCAATCTTGTTTGCATTTGCACTTTATCAGAAATGGTATTTTCTGTCCTTCTGTGTTTTAGTTTTTCAGGTCTGTTCACATATTACATTACCATTGAAAATTTTCTCTTACATTCTATATAAAATTGCAATTCTTACCTTTTTTCCCTATTCACACTCTTTACATCATGTTTATTACTAATTGATATATCATGTATTTACTTATTACTTTTTATAACTTTCCCTTGTCCCAGATGTAAACTCATTGAAGCAGAAGCTTTATTTTATTTACTACTCAATCCATTGCATTGCCAAAATTGTATGACCTGTAGTAACAGGCAATCATTAATTGTACTATGAATGCTTGGTGCATTAGGCCAAGGTTATAACATGTGAGTAATGTAAATTGAACAAGAGGGAGAAAGATGCTGGGGATAAAAAATGAGGGTTAAGGGAGAAATAAGAGAATGTCAAGATGAACATGAAATTCTTAAAATACAATAATTAAGTGCAAGTTTTAAAATCAGACAACGTACTTTCAAATTGCAACTTTGCCATTTATTAGAAATATGCCCTTGAACAAATGACTTAAATTATTTGTGCCTCAGGTTCCATACATGAAAAGTTGGGATAACAGCTATCCCATAGTATTATGGATGTCAAATGAAATAATGCTTGAAAAATGTTTAGCAACATGGTGGCATATAGTAAGTGAATATAAATGGTAGCTTAAAAACACAATAACATCCAAATAAGTCAGAATTCAAATCACATAAATAATAACATATTCCAAATGTCTTTCTAGAGTTAGCTCTATCCTTCAAAAGACAGGGGATCTCTTTGTTGCTTCCTTTCTTTCATAATTTGTAGGATTATAGTAACATGATGGTTCATGTTTTATGAGTGAAATAAAAATTTATGAGCTTGTTAAATAATAATGTGATTATGGAGACAGCAGACGCATATATTTATGTATGTGTGTCAAACAGAGTTTTGTCCCAAACTCAGCTCTTTCACTTAACCTCTTAGAGCTTCATTTTTAAAAAATATCCTAAATGAGAGTAATACCTACATTGCAAAGCTTTTGTGAGGTGTCTCAGTTTTCTGCTGCTGTGTAACAAATTACCCCACGCTTAGCATCACAAGTTTATATCTTACAGTTTCTGTGGGTCAGAAGAGTGGGCATGGTGTAGTGGGTTCTACATTCTTTCCTCTCAAAGCCGTTTCCTCTCAAGGTGTTGGCTAGGGTTTTGGTTCTCATCTGGACCTCTGCTTCCTCTCTCAGTCTCATTTAAGTGGTTGGCAGAATTCAGTTTCTTGTGGTCCTAGGACTGGTATATCTGCTGGCTGTCAGCTGGGTTTCTATGCTCAGCTCCCAGAAATTACCCTCAAGTTCTACTATGTGGCCTTCCATAGGCACTTTATGACATAGCTGTTTGCTTCTCCTAGTTCCAAAAGAGTGTTTGTTACAGATTCTTGTCTCTTTTAAAGGCTCCACCAGATAAATCATCCCCATGCAGGACAATCTCCCTGTTGATTAATTCAAAGTCAACTGATTAGGAAGCTTAATTACATCTCCAAAATTCCTTCTATAAAATAATGTAACATAATCGTAGGAGTGGTACTCATTATATTCATAGACAGCATTTACACTCTAGGGAAAGGGATTATGCTTGTATATGGGCATAAGTCACTGCAGTTTATCTTTGAATTCTGTCTGCCATATGAGAATTAAAGAAATTACTGTATATGAGCCTTTCCTCCTGCTTTATAAATTGCGAGTGGTCACTAAGAGAGCTTATTATTATTTTCCTCATTTCAACTTCTAAATATGCAAAGTGTTTTTACTTTGGGGAGTGACTTGTACTTTTATGATATTCATAATTTAGAAAAATTACTGATTTCAGAGATCACATAAAAATATTCTCAGGTCTTAAATGAAAGAAGACACTGATAAAAATGTGTGACATACCTGTTCTATTTTATCTCCATTTTAAGTCACCATTTCTTCACTTCAGCAACTTGCTTATTACATTCCCTAGGGGACTGAGAAAACTGTACCCATAAGATGTTGCAAAAGGAAATGTCTGTGGCCTTCAAGTACAAGCTACATTATTTATAATCACATCAATTTCCTTGCAGTGTTGCTTGTAAGGTGATATACTGATTTAATCTTAAAATCAGTCAGGTGAGCTCTCTTTTGCCTTGGACTATAGGATAAGTAATGCATCTTACTTTTTTATTATATTTGAGGTCATTGAAGAAAATATTCAGATTTACAGCAATTGTTAACCAATATTACTCTGCTTCTTTGGCCAAAATAATTGATCACAAAACTAAAATTTTAATTGAAATTATTCTTAAATACATCAGCCATGAAATTTTGGCAAAAACATGATTCTCTTGGCAAAGATGAAAATTACTAATTAAAAATATAAGCTAGTTACTAATTCTGTATCTATGAATATTAAAAACTCCTAAAATGTAGCTTCTCTCATCAGATGCTCAACT
>NW_007774273.1:2948-4114 GCF_000696425.1 Galeopterus variegatus | reverse complement strand
CCTTCTCATAACAGACACACACCTCTGCCAACCCTGTGCTGGAAGAATCAGAGCAGCCTGGTCAGTTGTCCCCAGAGATGCCTACCTTTGGGTTCATCCCTGACCCATGACTTAAGGCTCGAGGCTGTGACTGGCACATAACAGCAGGTGCCGTCTCTGAACCTCTCCTCTCCTTCTTGACTAAAGAACAGTGAGAAGATGCCACAAGAGGAGAGAAGGAATGAACTGCAGGGCCCCATGTGTATGGGGGTAAGGGTGGGGCTGTTCAGAACCTCAGAGGCATCCCCTGGAGATCTGTAGGTGCCGCACAGATGACTTTGTCTCTCCAGATTGTGATACAGCAGTCATCTCCCTGTTCCAGAGGCCAGCTGTTAGGGAGGAGTGAGCTCTGGAGGCAGATGTGTCTGCCGTGATAGCAGCCCACCCAGTCCAAATTTCTTGGGCCTCCCTGATCCTTGACAAATGTATCTGGAACAGAAACAAAAACAAATAGAAGTGGGGAAAGAAAAGAAAAAGGGAGAATGAGAGAAAAGCATTTTCTAGATAACACAGTTGGAGTTGAAGAGAAGCCAGCCTTCAGGGAGGGTAGGGTGTTTCAATGGGCAAAGCTCTGGCTTGGAAGTNAGAGAAGCCAGCCTTCAGGGAGGGTAGGGTGTTTCAATGGGCAAAGCTCTGGCTTGGAAGTTATAGGCCGAGAGTCCCTGTTTCACCCACTGCCTATGACTGTATGATCCAATGCATGGCCCTGTCCCAGGCCAGTGCCTCTCTGTGCCCCCAAAGGGTTCCTTGCTCCTAGAAGGGGAACTACCAGCATCTCTGCCCAACAGCCACAGGAAAAAGTCTTTGCTTAGGCCTTCCCATTAATGCCCATTTGGATCTGTTGTCAGTGCAGATTAGTGCCAATATAAGGCTCACTGCTTCCAGATCTGCAGGTGAAGAAGTACCTCCCAGCTCAGCGATGTCACACAGCAAAGCTCAGGGATGGAACAGAATCAGACCTGGACTTGTGGGTATAGTTGGCTCTGAGCACAGTCACCCATGGCTAGCCCTTCCTCAGGTCCAAGCTGCCCAGGAGATCATTTTTATTCTTAGGTGGAAGGAAATCAAAAAAAATATCAGTGGCTTATTGCTATTAAAATTTTACGTATAGCCCTAGCAATTCTAGA
>NW_007774273.1:0-1198 GCF_000696425.1 Galeopterus variegatus | reverse complement strand
GTTCATTGGCAGAAGGATTATACTCAAAATAGTCGTTATTACAGATAGTCATTTGTATAGTCAGTGGTAATTTCAACAAGATAATATGTGTAATAAACATCGTCTTTGTGAGTAATAACTACACACAAAACACAAATACATCCAAAAATATTTCAAGGCTGAAACCCACCTGCTAACTCCCTCTGAAAGAAGAATTATAAGCAAAACATGAATTTCCTTTCCATTTACCCACTTAGTCCCAAAGCTAAAAGTTACAAAATTTAGAATTATGAGCTATTTATATCATGCATACGAACTGGATGAATTGCATTATGTGCCAAAAAGATATATATTTCTATGTAGATACCTCCATTCAAGACAGAAATATGAGCCTGAATGAATGATTCATCAGAATAAAAGTGAACACAAACATAATCCAGTTAATTTACAAATTCTTTCCACCTTGCTTAGAGTATTAGTCTTTGTTTTATGTACTAAGTATAATTCCTTAATAGATATAATGAGAACTAGTAGAAGTCTCATATAGAGATTGTAAAACTTACTTTCAAATACATAAACAAAAGCTGCATATCTCCAATACAAAATTAGGCTTACAAAGCCTGGCCCTATATAGTTTTGGCTTTAATGAGTAACTCAAAATGACTTTCAATTCAAATATCTAAGAACCAGCCTAAGCAATCATGGACTCTGTTTACAGTGAATTCCTGTAGATTATTTACATATAAAAGGGAACACTTGAATGCTTTAAATAGTTTATTATCTTAAGTAGGTAAACGGTACTTATATTAGTTTCCTATGGCTGCTCTAACGAATTACCACAAAGTGGTGGCTTAACACAGCATGAATTGATTCTCTCACTGGTGCTCTGGAAGCCAGAAGCCTGAAATCAGTTCCTCTGGGGTAAAATCACGATGCCCACCCCAGGATTGCTTCTGGAGTCTCTAGAGGAGAGTTGTTTCTTGCTTTTTCTAGCTGCTGGATGCTGCCCTGCCTCATATCACTCCAGCGTCTTGCTTCCAGTCTCACATTTCCCACTTCCTCCTTAACCTCTTGCCTCCCTCCTGTAAGGACACCTGTGATTACCTGTAGGACCCACTCAGATAATCCAGGATAATCCCCCACCTCAAGGTTTTTAATTTAATAAGAAGTAACATCCATAGGTCCCAGGGGTAGGATGAGGCCATCCTTTTTTCTTGGG
>NW_007774272.1:0-4115 GCF_000696425.1 Galeopterus variegatus | reverse complement strand
GGGATCCGAACCCTCGGCGGGAGCGCCGCTGCACTCCCAAGCGGCGCACTGTAGCAGTGCACCACCGGGCTGGCCCAGAGTCTGTTCTTAACCACTTACAGTTATGGAAGAAATTTGTTAGATGATAAACTAGGTTCACCTGTGAGTTACAAACCCAGAATTCAAGGGGTCTTCAAAAAATTCATGGAAGGATTTACGTTATCTTTTAATTCAATTTTTCCACAAACTTTTTAGAATACCCTCATATCAGTGATTTAAACTTGATAGAATTTTATTTCTCACAAAAACCTGGAAGTAGTATAGTACTAGTATGATGGCTCTGCTTAAAGAAATCCTTTATTACTCAAACTATGGCCTGGATGCTCGTATGCCAGCATTCTGCTCTGCTGTCCCTAAGCATTTATGGTTTGAGATGGAGTACCAACCATCATATGTACATTCTAAGTACATTTCAAAGAAGAAGAGAAGGAGCATGGGACACGTGTTGGCTGCCTTCAAAACCTACTTCGAGTCTTTTTCTGTTTATATCCTATTGGACTGAACTTAGTTACATGGCCATACCAAGCCACAGGGACATCTAGGAACTAGTCTTTATTCTGGGCAATCATGTGCCTAGCTGAAAATAGGGGATTCTTATAATATGGGAAAAGGAGAGGACACTTTTAATCCTTTATCTCTTTTAATCCTTGCAACAACCCTATGAGTAGATAGCTTCATTTTAATGTGAGGGAACTAAGACCCAGAAAGAATAAGCAATTTAACCAAGATTACACAGTAAGAGGCAGAACCGGAATTAAGATCTGGTCTGCTCAACTTCCCCATACCTCCCAACCTAAGACATAGATTCATATATTATCAAACAATTGAAGAGAAAATAATAGCAGAGTATAGCAAGATCACAGAATTTCTCTCTTCAAGTTTCTTAGATAATGAGGGGGAGAAGAATTGTCAAGAAACAGTATTAAGGGCAGAAGGTAAGTTGGAAAATGTATAAAAATTCTCACTAAAATGCTCTAATTTAGAAAAGCAAAATGAGAGAGTAAATATACAGTTCCCGCGGGGAAGGGGGGAGGTGAAGAGGAATACTTTTGGAGAAGTCCCTATATATCACCTTAGGTCTTCAGCAGAAACAGAAAGTTTCACTAGGACCTAGCATCATTAGTGTACTGTGCAGAGTCAAAGGAATAATCCAGAATCCATGAGAGTGAGATAAACCTTTGGCTGCATGTACCCTAGAATTACTCATTTCATAGGATCTCAAAAGGAGCAAAGTTCTGTCTCTTAGCAGAGGCTATACTGAGCCCCAATAGATTTCACCCTTTTTCCTATTGTACCCTTTCCCAATGTTAGACTATGAAAAGTGAATGAAAAGCAGTACACACTTCAACAAATTATAGCTCTGAGAGGATCAACGCATGAAATGGGAAGAATGTCAGGAAAAACTCATACACAATGTAACAGAATAGATAAGTGATCTAAAAGGAGCTGCCCCTATCAAATATGAGCAAGATGAAAAGAAATGGCATAGCAGAACGAACTAAAATCCTGAAAGAAAGTTACCTTATATGCAAAGGATAGATTAAGAAACCCTGTCTGTAAGAAAATTCACATCAAAGAAACATTCTCTACCAAAGAACAATTTAGCTACAATATGAATTTAAAATATCAAGAGCTTAGAGATGGATACTAAAAATAAAAGAAAAACCAACCTAATGAAATAATCCAAAAATATAAACACGATTACAGATCTAATGGATAAATTTGAAATAATAGAGAAAAGCTGGGAATAAAATTACCAATATGGAGGAAACACTGGAAATTATCACAAGAAATGCAGAGGGGGGAAAAAAAGTAGATTAAAATAATTAGATGATGATTGATAGAGAACACAGCCACCCCAACATGCAGATCATTGGTATTCCTAATAGAGAAGCCAACAAATGTAATAGAAAACAATATTCAGAAATAAAACAGAGATATATAATAACTAAATCTGCAGATTAAAGGGGTACTCTGAATACCAGAAAAAAAGATGATATAGTCTCTATGGAGGTATATCCTAGCTAAATTATTTAAGAGTAATTAATATTTTGAAATTACTTGCCATCCTTAGAGAGGACTAGTATACCATCTCCTCTGTCAATTAGTAATTAAAAAGAAAACTTTAAGGGGCCGGCCCGGTGGTGCACTGGATAGTGCGCCGCTTGGGAAGCGCAGCGGCGCTCCCGCCCGAGGGTTCGGATCCCACATACAGACCGGTTCCCGCTCACTGGCTGAGCGAGGCACGGGAGCAGCACCGAGGGTTGCGATCCCGTTGCCGGTCCCCGGTCCGGTACGGGGGCAACACTGAGGGTTGCGATCCGTTGCTGGACACGGAAAAAATACAAAAAGACAAAAAAAAAAAAAAGAAAGAAAACTTTAAGCATTTTTTGGAGATACTGAAATTAACCCTCATTTAATGAGGGAAAGCTATTTACCTAAGAATGCTAACTAATGAATGTAGAAAGAATGCCAGATTTAGAAGATCATCTCAGTGATATAATTGATTCAGGTAGAGGTCATAACTGAATGCTAAAATGACTAGATGAAAAGCTATTCCCATAATGCTAAAGAATTACCCCCCACAGATTATGTATCTTTAATGGAGAGATCTGGAGGTCACCTGCTCAATCAGTTTATCACTTAGTATCACTAGTAGCCGAACAACTTGCTCCTCTTGCTTCCTGATGTGATGCAGTATGCATAAAATAGTTGTGCCAAATAACATCTAACCTTAATTTAATCAAGCCTTGAGACCTAACTTTCAGTTTACAGTAAAAATGGGATAGGTGAACAAGAGAATTGAAATCACAAGGAAACAATCATGTAAAGCCAGAAGGTAGGACAGTATACAGTATACAACACTACTGGTCTGGCCTCATCAAAAAGTAAATGTAATTAAACAAAAAATATAACAACAACAAAAAGTAGGGGATTATTCTTGGATAAAAGAGACTAACCACCAAATGCAGTGTATGATTGGATCCTGTTTGTTTTGTTTTGTTTTGTTTTAAAGGCCACAAAAGAGAACATGGGGAGAAGGAACAACTGGGGAGGTGTGAACACAGAATGTATACCAGAGAATATTAAAGAATTACCGTTCTTACTCTTTAAAAAAATCTCATTCTTAGGAAACACATCCTGAAGAACTCAGGAGTAAAATATTATATCTGCAACTTACCTTCAGATGATTCAAGAAGAAATATGGATAGAGATAGAGGTAGAGAGAGAAATAAATATAGATATATACATACATACACAGACATACAAGATAATACAAATATGGAAAATATTAGTAATTGCTGAATCTAGGTATTTTTCTTGTTTTCTTGATGAAATTTTTAATAAAAAAATTGGAAATTTCTTTTTCAGAGATCTAGGCACAAACAAAAATGGAGGGTGGATGTGGAAATCAGGCTGACCTCAGTTTTCTGCACTGCAACCTGCAATGCTGGGAAAAATATGGAGTTGTGTCTACAAGTTCTGAGAGAGAAGCAATGTATAACATCAGAATTACTCCTAGCAGTTCAGATCCCCCTACCAGCCAGCTGCCAAAAAAAAAAGAATTACACCTAGCTAAATTAAGTGTATGGGCCGGCCCGGTGGCGGACTGCTACAGTGCTCCGCTTGAGAGCGCGGTGGCACTCCCGCCGAGGGTTCGGATCCCACATACAGACCGGTTCCCGCTCACTGGCTGAGCGAGGTGCGGGTGCAACACCAAGGGTTGTGGTCCCGTTGCCGGTCCCGGTCCGGTACGGGCACGACACTGAGGGTTGCGATCCGTTGCCGGTCACGAAAAAAGACAAAAAGGAAAAAAATAAAATAAAATAAAATAAATTAAGTGTAAAGGCAACAGGCAAACAGTCTCAAACATTAAAGAACATAAGGGTATTTTATAGCAATTGATACGGTTATGATGAAGTTTAATGGCAAATGACTAAAAACTTTAAAAAGCTATTTTAAAAAAAGGCAGAAGTTTCTCTCTCATAAAAAATCTGGAGGTAGGGCCGAGCCTGTGGCGCACTTGGGAGAGTGTGGCGCTGGGAGCACAGCGACACTCCCCCCCCCCCCCCCCC
>NW_007774271.1:3562-4115 GCF_000696425.1 Galeopterus variegatus | reverse complement strand
CATATGCAGAAGAATGAAGCTAGGCTACTAACTCTCACCATTTACCAAAATCAACTCAAAATGGTTTAAACAGAAGTACTCCTCTGAGCTTTAGATTTCTTATTGTACTACTTGGAAGCAGTAACAGTATCGACCATTAGTGTTGTTTTTATGATTAAATGAGATAATGATTATATAATGCTTGACCAAGTGCCTAGCATATAATAAATGCTCAAAGGTAATTATTATTCATTGCTAATTTTTAAAAGATTCTTCCATGTAAAAGCCAAAATAATGTCTACCTTCAACTTATGTCTATTGGTTATAGATCTATTTTCTACAGGAAAACAAAAATGAAAGTNAAAACAGACACATGGACTAATGGAACAGAATAAAGAACCTAGAAATAAATCTACATATTTAAAGCCAACTGATCTTTGACAATGATGTTGAGAACATACATTAGAGAAACGACAACTTCTTCAATAAATGGCATTGGGAAAACTGGATATTCATATGCAGAAGAATGAAGCTAGGCTACTAACTCTCACCATTTACCAAAATCAACTCAAAA
>NW_007774271.1:0-2307 GCF_000696425.1 Galeopterus variegatus | reverse complement strand
GGAAGTATTTAAAATTTTAAATAATATTTTGAATTATCATATAGTGAAGTTGACTTTTGGGGGCGTGTGTGTAGAGTTCTATGAATCCTAACACATATAGAGTCATGTAACCACCTCCACAGTCAAGTTATGGAACCATTCCATCATCACGAAAAACTCCCTAATGTTACTCTCTATCATCACACCCTCCCTTCCCCCAACCCCTGGTTACCACTTGTCTGTTCTCCGTCATTGTCTTTGTGTCTTTAAGAATGTCTTACAGGGGCTGGCCAGTTAGCTCAGTTGGTTAGAGTGTGGTGCTGATAACACCAAGGTCAAGGGTTCGATCCCTGTACTGGCCAGCCACCAAAAAAAAAAAAGAAAGAAAGAAAAGAAAAGAATGTCATAAATGGAATCATACAGTAAGTAGCCTTTCAGGAATGGCTTCTTTCACTCAGATAATGCATTTGAGATCTAAGCTGCTGCGTGTATCAATGGCTTGTTCTTTGCCATTGCTGAGCAGCATTCCGTAGCATGGATGTGCCACAGTGCAGTTTTCCACTCACCTATAGAAGACAATCCGGGTTGTTTTCAGTTTGGAGCAATTGTGAGTAGAGCTGCTGTGAGCACTCCTGCACAGGTTTCTGTGTGAACCTGTTTTAATATCTCTAGGATAAATTCCCAGGAGTGGGATTGCTGAGTCTTACGATAAATTTATGTTTAACTTTTTAAGAAATTGCCTAACTATTTTCCAGAGTGACTATATCAAGCATTCTTACCTCGGTACTACACAGCCTTAAAAAAACTATCTCCTTTTATCCTCTCTTGGGACAGGGTCCCTTTCCCAGGCTTCCCTTCTTCTAGCTTTCCCTTCCCACACCCTTCAGATTGCCAGGTGCATCCATGACCTCCTGGGTGGAGGAGGCAGCCGTACACTTCAGGGTACACCCCGTCCAAGCCTTTCTCTCCTGGCTTCTCAGTGCCCTCCCTCCCACAGCACCAGGTTCTATCTTTCATCACTAGTAAAAAGCAGATGTAGGGACTGGGAACACACTGGGTTCTTATCAGTCATGTTCTCCTTAGAATAAACCACATTCAGAGATCTCTGAGTACGGACTTGGGTATGGAAAGTGGAACAACCAGTGGGGAGTTGGGTATCTGAAGGCACTTAGGGGAAGAGGTTCTGGAAGCGAAAGGCAGAGGGTCCCCAGCATTGTTTGTCTGTGTCCTGAGGCCATTTGCTCACTTACACCGTGACTCTTAGTAATGGGTCAGGGCGACCCACACCTTTCCCTTCTTTTGCCTACACCCTCTATCAGTTCTCCCTTCTCACTTCACCATGATGAACACGTTTGATAGAGGTTTGCACATGGTTCCTTTCATTCAACCTTTCATCTATTGTGGTTAGTACAGAGAACCAAGCGAGACATTTTTAGACAAAGGGATTTTAAAGCCTCAAATACAATAACATCTCATATCATGTCTTCTTTCTTTGGGTCAAATTATGTGTCCCTCCTAAATCGACACCAAGGTGATGGTGGTCTGGAGACAAGGGAGTCCTGATAAAACACAGGCTATAAGATGGCAAACAGTCCTGCCCCACAAAACTTTGGAAGAGGCACCACCACCTCTTAAAATAATCTGTGTGTAATATTTCAAGCCTTGAGCTCTTTATTTTATCTGTGATTTTAAACACAGAACAGCCAATGTAATATAATTATGTCAGACCTCATATTTACAAATCTTGATGTTATTTGAGTTGCTTCATTCTTGACAAACTCCACAAACACAGGAGATAAAAAGAAGAGGTTCTTTTCTTCTTTCTTTGTGAGATCTCGACATGACACAGATCCACATTCTTCCATGTTATTTGAGTTGCTTCATTCTTGACAAACTCCACAAACACAGGAGATAAAAAGAAGAGGCTCTTTCCTCTTTCTTTGTGAGATCTCGACATGACACAGATCCACATTCTTCTAGCGGGACTTGTCAGCCCGGCGCTGGTGCCTCTGTTAGTAAAGCCCACACCAGCATCTGGTCTCTGTAGGCTGGGAGGGAACACCTCATGGGCCTGGCCTGTGCTGTCTGCCTGCTGGTGGTGGTATTTCAGGGAGACCTGCCCCATCCATTTCCTCATCCCTCCTCCCCTCCTGCTAGAGTGCTCCTCCCTGACTGGCTGGCTGGGATTTCCTCATTTGGGGAAGCAAATTGCTCCCAGGCTTCACAGCTAAGAGAGTCCTTCACACTGCGCCCCTCCTGCATTAACTGGGCAGGAGGCACATTGAAGCTCCTTTCCTGCCACAGCTGGGCCTTACTGCCTTTCCCCTG
>NW_007774270.1:0-4116 GCF_000696425.1 Galeopterus variegatus | reverse complement strand
ATACACTATTTCTTCCTCATTTCTGAAGGATAGCCTTGCTGAATATAGTATTCTTGGATGGTAGGTTTTTTTTTCTTTTAGTATTTTGAATATATCATCCCATTTTCTTCTGGCCTGTAGTATTTCTGTTGAAAAGTCTGCTGTTATTCTGATAGAGTTCCAGTATAGGTGAGTTGATGCTTTTCTCTTGCTTCTTTTAAGAGTCTCTCTTTGTTTTTGAGCTTTGACAGTTTGATTATAATGTGTCTTGGAGAGAATATTTTGGGGTTGAATCTACTTGGGCATCTTTAAGCCTCCCGGATCTGAAGGTCTGTGTCCCTCCCTATACCTGGGAAATTTTTTGTTATTATTTTCTTGAATGGATTTTTCCATGTCTTTTCCTTTCTCCTCCCCTTCTGGAACACCCATGATTCAAGTGTTTGTGCACTTAAGATTGTTTACTAGCTGTCTTAGATTTTCTTCATTTTTAAAAATTCTTTTTCCTTTTTTTTTGTTCACCTGGATTATTTCAAAAAGACTATCTTCAAGATCATAAATTCTTTCACCTGCATGTTCTAGCCTGCTGCTTAAGCCATCAATTGTGTTTTCTACTTCACTGAGTGAATCTTTCAGTTCCCTTAGCTCTGCTACATTCTCTTTTAAGGTACTAGTTTCTTTGTAAATTTCCTTCTTCATATCCTGGATTTTTTGTTTGTTTGTTTCATTATCTTGTCTAACTGAGTCTTCCTGTATCTCAGTGAATTTCCTCAAGATTGTTGCTTGGAATTCCTTTTCAGTCATTTCAAGGGTTTCCTGCTCTATAGGGTCTGGTATTTGAGAATTACTGTATTCTTTTGGTGGTGACGTGTTTTCTTGGGTTTTTATATTTCTAGTATCTCTACACTGATGTCTGGTCATCTGGTAGAGCAGTTGCTTCTTCTAGTACTGGAATGGACTTTGAGGAGAGAGATGTCCTCTTCTTTTTCTGGCCTCTGCTGGTGACTTTCCTTGTGTCAATGCAGTTGAGTGTCCAGCAGACCACCTGCACAGTGGCTGTGGCTGTTGCTGTGGCATTGAGCTACTTTTTTGGCAGCTGTGGCTGGTGGCAGTGGCTGTCACAGACCACCCACGTGCAGTGGTGTTTTTGGTTTGTTCTCTTGCCTGCTTTTGGGTGAGGGGTACTGTCTTCAGCTCCTTGCCTAGGACCCCAGGTTTGCTCTCTTGCCTGCTTCTGGGTGGAGGGGACTGTGGCCCTCAGCTTACAATAAATATCCTGTCTTATATCAAATAGGAATGGTAATTATAATTATGATAGTTAGGGTTATAGAACTGGCAACTATTATAGGTGATTATAGATGTTCATTAGATACAGGCGTGGTCCAGTGTAGTGGAAATAGCTCTTTTAGTTGCTGGTCTTCTTTTGTCTAGGCAATGGAGTCCTGGTTATTTTTAGTTTGGGTTTGGATACTGGCGTGGGAGTCCAAGTCTCAGCTGGGTTAGATGCTTTCTTCAGATGTGATATATGAACCCAGGAGTAGATAACCTTTAATTTAGCATCACACAGGTTAGTTAAATGTATTTGGAATGGTCCTTTCCAGTGGGGTTGGAGAGAATCTTTTAGTTGATGTCTCTTCCTTAATTCCTGAGCTGGAGATTATGGTATTGGAGTTCATCACCAGGTTGAGGGCTATACAAAGATTCAACAACTGATTTATAATTTCATTGTAAGCCCTTAGGAATGAGAGGAGATGTCAGTATCAGGTACCAGGGGTGCAGGAAGGCCTGTAGGGAGGTTTTTTCACCCAGCCATGGATAATTAGGCTTTTTCTTTGAAGAGTCATCATTGCTTAGTTACAGAAAAGAGAGAGACTCTAAACAGTTAATGACATACATATTGTGAACTGAAGACTGCCTGTCTACCCCTCCACTTCACTGCTGCCATTTGGTCCTGCTAGCAATTTTAATGTCTCTTTTAGCCACATAGAGTGTATTTCATCTGTCTTTTGGGGGTACATTTTGGCATTCCCCCCTGTTGGTCAAAACCTGCTGTAAAGCAGAGTTAATGACTAATTTATGAAATTTATAACATGTTAGGTCCCATCTTGGTGCCATAGAAGTGCAGCTACCTGCCCTGGGCTCATCTAATCCCTCTGTGGGACTCACTGGTTGAGAGACATATAGCCAATCAAACTATTTAGCTCAAAGGAGGACAGGGTAGACAGGTGTTGTCAACCTTCTTAAGGCTTAAGTTCTTACTGTATATTTTATCTATTAGTTGTATAAATTGGGCCACCGTCATTTTGGTTTTAGCCACAGATTTACAATTGGCTATACAGGTAGTAAATATTTTAAACAATGGAAAAAGAAAGAAGACATAGATCACAATTATGACAAGGGTTTGAAATCAGAACAGAAAGTTTCCTAGCCCCACAGGGATCCAGCTAAACAAGTCACTGAGTTGATCAGTAGTTTGTATTTCTTGTAACCACTTAACTTGCTTAGAAATTTTGCATATATGGGGTTCTAGTTCACTGAAATGTTGATGTAGGTACAGCAGGTGGTGTTTGCTATTGCGCAGACTCCTCCTTGTTTAGTGAGGAGGAAGCCCAGTGCTATTCGGTTATCCAACACCGCTTGAGCTAAGGAGTCTAGAGACTTTTGTTGTGCTGTGATGTTTGCACAGCATTCTCCATAATCTGTCCTATAGTTATTGGCAGGTTTCTAATCATATCTCTATTAATATATTCTCCATAGTGACACGGGACCATGCCCAAAAGGCTTTGCTACCAGGTGTTTTGATAACCTCCCGGTAGTTCCCTTTTAGTTTTGCAAAAAATAATAGCAGAATCATTTTTAAGATTAGAGCAGATGGAAAATGGGGCAACAAAATGGCCAAGAAGACAGAGTCCCTCAATTTTCCAGTTATTGAGGCATTTATGGGCCCAGGCTTGAGGTGGAGGTATGGCCCTACGCTACATACAAAAATATGTCCTTTGGAGAACAAGATATTCCTTCATGACTGTGTCTGTTTACTTAATCAATCGTTTGTAGGTAGTGTGTTTAGCACATGGGAGAGCCATGGGTCAGTCTCGTTGCAGGCTTTCATATGCCCTCAGAGACACGATATCTCACAAATGGGAGTTTTTGATATTGCTTTGTTTGATTTTCTTCTTTTGGGCATTTACCTGTCAGATATGGTAGTGAAGGTGAAGGCCGGGAGTTAAAGGGAATGGTTGCCTGCAGAGGGTAGAAATGGGAACTCATCTATTGTTTAGGTTGGAAAATTCATCTCTGACCAACTTAAGAGCAGATGAGTTTGACAACAGGGGAGTCATTACCAGACAAGGGAGAGAAGTATAGTCTGGCTTTAGGAGTTGAACTCAAAAGGTGACGTTTGGGGGAAGCTCTTGTAGGGATATGGTAACATTTGGGATGTTGGAAAAATCAGTCACTGGCACAACCAGTGGCATGAAACTGTATTGGATAGTGCTGGAAATTTGGTGACAAATCCAATAGTCTATAAGTTATGCTTTGAGGAAGCTTAACTAAGGCATGTCCTTCCATGTCTGTGAGGGTCTGGTCAGGATAGCAAGGGTCAAGAGGATCAAGGTTGTGGATGCTGAAGTGGGAGTAGTCATCCTAGCTATTTAGAAAATTGTAACAGGGTTCAAACTATAAATTTTAAGCAAGTTCATGGGGATTGTCAGTCAACTTCCAGAGGTTGTTCCTGAGGCGAGGGAGTACTTGACAGAGAAGCAAAATGATATTCCTTCTGAAGTGCGTCAAAGGCCCCGAATGTGTCTGGATAGATGAGGGAAATTTTATCAAGTGTTTTGAGTGTCTACATCTAGAATTTATGGTTCACTTTAGTATGACATAAGATGTAAAAATTTAAAGTTACAATCATTAAAGCAGCTATGAGTGAACATAAACTAGACAGGTTTTCTTAACCTAGACAGGTGACAATAAATATCCTGTCTTATATCAAATAGGAATGGTAATTATAATTATGACAGTTAGGGTTATAGAACTGGCAACTATTATAGGTGATTATAGATGTTCATTAGATACAGGCTTGGTCCAGTGTAGTGGAAATAGCTCTTTTAGTTGCTGGTCTTCTTTTGTCTAGGCAATGGA
>NW_007774269.1:3052-4116 GCF_000696425.1 Galeopterus variegatus | reverse complement strand
GCCTCTCCTGGATTGGGGCGGCGCTGCCCTCCAGGAGTGGAGAAGGGCGATGTTTGGGGGACAGGAAGGGCGCGAAGCCACCTTGGGTGAGGACTTTCCATGGCATGGGTTGGGCGGAGAGGTCAGTGAAGGGTTAGCAACAAGAACAGGAAGTTTCATCCTGACAGCCACTCACGCACTCGCGGTGATGCCCACACTGTGACGCCCTCGCGGTGATGCCGCGTCTGCAGGAAACTGCACCGGTGCAAAAGCCAGACCTGGGTAGGGTGCGAGTTGCTGGGGGCGGGGTGAGGCAGGTCTGCACGTCCCTCTGCCTGGCTTCCAGGACACCTTTGTTTTCTGCGTTTTATTGGGAAGACACACCTCTGCGGCAGAAGCAACTCAGCGGTCTGGGGACTGGGATCTGGGACGTAGGGATGGGGGATTACTTGGGCGGAATTTGGATCCAGGAAAGTTCCTGTAATTAAAGTCAATTTAAGCATTTTAATGAAGCAGGCCCTAGAATTGTGTGTGAAGATGGTGCAAAGTAGAATGCAAAGTGCAAAACTCTGCCTGGGTGGAAGGTACAATTTCATGCTGACAGCGGGGAACATGAGGACATCCTTTCCAATTGTGTTCCCCATTCCCTTCGAAGGGAGAGAGTCAACTCCATGCCAAGGACCAGAGACTTTCACAGGGTCTAGACCTGGGGTGTGGGGCGTGAAGAGCTAAGGACCCTGATAGTTTCGGTGACCATCTGTTGCTTTATTAATAAACAGTAATAACTTGGGATGGCCGGTTATCTCAGTTGGTTACAGCGTAGTGTTTTGTTTTTGTTTTTGTTTTTTAAAGATGACCAGTAAGGGGATCTTAACCCTTGACTTGGTGTTGTCAGCACCACGCTCAGCCAGTGAGCGAACCGGCCATCCCTATATGGGATCCGAACCCATGGCCTTGGTGTTATCAGCACTGCACTCTACCGAGTGAGCCACAGGCTGGCCCTACAGCGTAGTGTTATAACATCAAGGTCGAGGGTTCAAATCCCTGCACTGACCAGCAGCCAGGAAATTAATAATAATAATAAT
>NW_007774269.1:0-1544 GCF_000696425.1 Galeopterus variegatus | reverse complement strand
AGTTTCCCTGGGCTTGGGTGACAGGCCTCCCCTGGGACTCAGGTCCCCGCCTCTGAGTCCTAAGCTGTGGTGGCCTGTGGCACCTATTTTGGTGCTGGGACATGGAGATTGAGAGCACAGGGGACAGATTTATGCAATCTTGATGGCTGAGCATACCCTAAAAGGGACCAATGGAGCATGTGCAAGAACTGCACAATTGAGCATGTTACATAACTGGGAATCACCCCCCACCTTAGTTAAATATTCATTAGAGAGCCAAACTGTAAAAGTTGAACCTCAGTAGAAGTTGGGGTTGTTGGGAGATCCAATCAAGATGGCAGAATAGACGGTCCGCAGTGTCACTCTCTCCCAGAAATCAACCAATTTACAGCTATAAAAATGTAACATCAGCCAAGCCGGGGCCACTGGATCTCAGGGGAAGAGGAGGAGAGACCTATGGAGTTCGTGAAGGCAGGAGAAACAACAATGAGAGAAAGAAAAATCTGCTCTGAGCATTTCGGGCCACGGCTGCTTTAAGGCTGGAGCTGATGAGCGCATGGAGCAGGAGCGGGCATAAGCCACAGCTGTGCCCTTTAGAGGGAGTTACTTGGAGGTGCCAGGAGAGAAGAGGGCCTTGGCGGCCCCCAGGACAGCAAGACCACTAATAGTGTTCCCGCTGACCCACGTAGGAGCGAGGATCTAGAACAACTGAAAAAAGGGAGCCATTCAGAAGCTGGTGAGTCATTGCAAGGAACTGGCACAGGGCCCATCCCATGGGAAGTGTTTGGAGCATGGGCTGTCAGGGAGACAGGCCCACCAGGGGAACACTTGGGCACAGCAAGGACAGCTCATCTGTCCCCCAATCAGCACAGGACCACTCAGAGGAGAATGGTCAGGAATATAGAATTGCATAGGGTGCAGTTTGATGAAAAAGCTCAGGCTCAGATCAGAGATCCTACAGAACACAGATCCACCGAGTCTCTGGAGAGCCGGAAGTACCTATAAGGTCAACCATTAAACTCTGTGCTGCACAAAAGGCCTTCCCTAGGGAAACAGCAGCAAAGTAGCAATTTAAACAACCACACAGCTCAAGTACTGGTTCCCACAGGAAGTTCCCCCATGTTAGAAGCAAAGGACAAAAAATTAGTTCCAGGCCAGGCATACCACCAGCACCTTGGGGCCTGCCTGGGAACTGTAGGCTTGGATCTGGGTACTGGACCCCACTCCCACTTCCAGGCAAACTGCACCAGTGCGTCAGGACCAGCCTGGGGACCTGAAGCATTGAGAAGAGGACTGGACCAGCCTCCCACCACCAGGCAAACCATGCCAGCACCTTGGGGCCTACCCATGGTCCTGGAACATAGAGAAGGAGACCAGACCCCGCCTCCCACAACCAAGCACACCATGCCACCACCTTGGGGCCTGCCTGGGGACCCAAGGCAAGGAGAAGGGGAATGAACCTCTCTCCCACAACCAGGCACACCACACCAGCATCTTGGGCCCCACCCAGGGACCCAGGGCATGGAGAAGGGGACTGGACCACCCTCCCACAACCAGGCACACCA
>NW_007774268.1:0-4117 GCF_000696425.1 Galeopterus variegatus | reverse complement strand
TGAATAAGTGATAAAGAGAAAAAAGAGGCAAGAGAGAGAGGGAGGTAAGATTCACTTGTTAACACAGTAATGTTCTGTATTACACATGCCTAAAAATATTAATTTCATCCCTTTGGCTCTGATACTGAAAATATGTGCTCAACCAAGACTAATGTCCAAATATTACAATGCAAATTTAGTACAAGAGAGTGTTGGACAAATTGGAAGCATCAGCAAATCCTGAAAAGTTTTTCAATCACAGTATAATACACCAGCCCCATGACCAAATATCACAGTAAACTGACCAACAACTTCTCTGAAGACAACAAAGGCATACAATGGAAAGCTATTAGCCTATGGTCTATGGATTATTACATTCATAAAGAAAAAATAAGCCACAGTCAATCAGTCTAGGCCACATGAAATGTTAAAACTACTTGCCAATTATCTTTTTGCAAATTTCACTCATGTAACATTATAAGATTCTTGATGACTTCAGTCATCAGCAACTTGGATACAGAAACTGTCCTTCCCCTCCCAGTAGTTTAAGGAAATAGTAAGGCAGTGGTATGCATAAATCTGTAGAGCTGATTAGCAATCAGGGAAATCATTTTGTCACGGTTGTTACATACTGGCTCTGCTCATAACTCAGAATAAAAGTAAACATTATGGGAAACTTCAATTCAAGGTGTCCACGGAGGAGACAGAATGGATTGAATTAGGAGCAAACTCACAACACCAGACGAGAACTGGATGAATTGTAGAGTCCATGCAAATCCACACAGCAAATTTGAGAGCATGCAATGAAACTGATCCTGAGGAAGACCCACCCAACATCCCGTACAACCTAGGCATGTTCCTGTCAGCTCTTAGCCACAACCACAAGTGAAAGATGACACAGGAGAGTACACTAGTTGGGTGTTGTATTTTGCTGCCAAAGACCCTTGGGTTCACCACCCTGCTCTGCCACTTAGTAACTACCTATGGCTAGACAAGTCATTTAAGTTTTTTAAGGTTCAGCCCTTCCATTTACAAGGATAAGATCACCAGCCCCTTTGAAAGTTATAAAGATTAAACAAGGTGATATACACAAAACATTTAGCATGCACCTGGTGCTAAAGATGGATATAACACTGCTTAATTTGCAGGGCTATTAAAAGACTTAAATGAGTTATAGCATAAGAAAATCACTTATTGCAGTGCCTGCCATATAGGACCTATTCGATAAATACTAGCTCATTGTTAGTATAGATTAAGCCATGAGGTCTCTTCCAGCTCTAGGCTTTCTATAATTCTATAGCCTCTCGTAACTTAAGCTTAACACATGTTTCCTGTTTCCCAGCCCAGTATCTTTGCTACCACCCTGCTCCGAAATTGAGTCAGAATACACAGCTCCAAGGCAGAAGCCCCAGCAATGAGCCAAGCATCAGCTTCCAGCCTCTCCCCACAGACAGCCTGCCAACCCAGCCTGTGGTCCAAGGCTGACAAACAGACCTGGTGTCAATCACTACTTACTATGGAGAATGACTGACATAGACACACACCCAACCTTGGCATTTACTCCAGAAACCTAAGACATAATCAAGGTCTAAGATGCTTTGAGGAGGAGTCAGTTTGATGCCAAGCAGTGTCATCTCTGTGGTTGGCATCTCCCACATACCAGCGTGTACAATTCATGTCAATCTCAGTCTAAGCTTTCAGACTCACCATTTGAGGTGAAGGTGAATCCACTCCTTGGACAGCTTCTCAGGGAAGTGGTTAATGCCTTGTACTTCTCATAAACCATTCATGTTTTTATATCAATTCTAGTCACGTGCCATTGCAACTGGCTGGGCAACAACGATTAAAATAACAGCTAATACTTATTGAATAATTAACTATGTGCCAGGGACTGTATGAGAACTTTGCAAACATAATCACACTCAATCCCTACAACAACTCTAGGGGTAGTTCTTGAAGGTAACCAGGCTTTGTGTGACATTCACAATGGAACTCCTTTATTGGCCAACATAGTGAACAATTTTCTGAGGGCTTGGAGAGGGGCATGGGAAAAGGAGGAAAGATCAATTTATGCAATAAAAAATTGTCTGCCACCCAGCGACAAGGCAGAGTTTTTTATAATGAAAATAAGAGTCATAAAAGACACAGCTTAAACTCACCTCTGGACTTCCAAGTAACGTTTATAAGTGTCTGAAACGGTACCCTGTAGTTAATGTCCTACATTTCTCAAAGTTTCTCAATCCACTCACATTTCTGCATGTTGGTCTAAGATTGACCAGAGTTATTGTATATAAATGAGATCAGCTTTCCCCTTCTTGCCATGTCCACATTACAGATGAGAAAACTTGAGGCGGTTAAGCTCATAAGGTATTAAGTATTCGAGGGAGCACTTGAGCCCAGGTCTGGATGACTCCAGAGCCCAAGCTCGTACCCATTATACAAGGGTACTTCAAAAAGTTCACAGAAAGACTCATATCATCTTTAATTCTATTTTTACATGAACTTTTCAAAGTACCCTCACGTACACACTTTGTAATTTAACAAATGACAAGACACCAATAACAGCAAAGTGATGGAAGTTTTTCCTAACTCTAAATCACCAAATTGTAGTTCTATTGATTTTTTTTCTCTAGGATTTTGAGGAGGAAAATGACCAAAGACAAAACCCATTCATAGACTTCACCACCACTAATTGCACACCTACTATGTGCCCAACACTCTGCCTATAATAGGACCATAAACATTAACCAATTGAGGCTCAGCTCCTGAGTAAATCATTTTAGAAAAGATAAAAACCGGGAAAGGAGAAGGTACATAAAACAGAACAAGTGTGTTCTCAGAAATATTGTCAGGGCTATACGAACACAAAAGGGCCTGGCCCACCCCCATGGGCATGCTGGGGACCCCATGAGGAAAGAAGACGCAATGCAAGTCTTACCATAAAGGAAGACTGCTATGAAACAGCACTTTTTAATTTATCCATCACCATGCACTTGGATAGAAAACCCTTAGCTATGGCAGCGTGCTGGGTAATATCCTGATTTACAGTGAAGGGCCAAGGAGTTTTCCCCCACAAAGTAAATGACTGCAAGACAAATTGTTTTATGATGTTAGATTTGAGAGGTCTGATAGTTCTATTAGTCTCATAGCATAGGTCTCAGAACAATACAAACAAACAGAAATAAAATAAAACATTGAGTTCTAGGATATAAGAATGTTATTTTCATGGTTTATGTGAATCAGCCCAGGTAGGGCACAGTAAGTTACTAATCTCTTTGTTCTAATAAATGTGTTTACCAGCTAGGAGAAAGCAGCTTGATTCAATGTCTCATAGAGCACTCAATTTTGGTAAATTAAAGTTAATAACATTGCTCCATAAGCTATGATAGCATCTCATGGCGAATCACAAAGAAAATGCACCAAGTTCTGTGGAAATGTAGCAACGGGAGCTTCTTGCACCCTGGCAGTCTTCTGACTTGAAGAGACAAAGGTTAATGTACATTATCATCACAGTTCAGAGGACAGGCTGAAGAGGCAGGTGGCTGGTATGTGTCACCCACTTCTTTGGATTCTCTCCAGCTTTCCTGGCTGCAAAACTGGGTTGACTTTAAGCCGGCATTTGTATCCAAAAAGGCATCAAATATTGAAAGTTGAGGGAGATTTATAAGTAGAGTTTAGAAATAATTACAAATACATAAATCGTCACCAGACTACTCTGCAACTACTACTAAGCATGAAATTAAACCTTATGAAATGAAATGCCTTATGGATAAACTTTCAGTAATAAATTAAGGCTAGAAAAACTGCATTTCCTCCCTCCTGTCTGTTGAAAAAATAAAAAGAACTCACTATTGAACAAAGTTTTTTAACACATGAAATGGTTTTAAAATAGGGTGTTTAATGTTCCATTTTATAATTAATGCCATAACGTATTGCTGCGGACCAATGCAGTACGATGTAATGTAATTATTTGTGTAATTATTGTATAGTTGTCTGTGACTCAGTTCAAACTAATGTAATCTCATTTCTCTGACTCCTCCATAATGGTGATTGGAAGCAGAGGACTTTCTGCCTTTGTGCCTGTGTGTTGTCACTCTGAAACTCTTGCCTTTTTAATTAGTCCTCTCTTTCTGTGGTG
>NW_007774267.1:2188-4117 GCF_000696425.1 Galeopterus variegatus | reverse complement strand
GACCCCTGAGTCACTGTCACCACCACCAGATGGACTTTAGACTTCTCAGCCTCAGAAAGTGTAAGCAATAAATGTTTTTCTTTATAAATCACCCAGTTGCAGGTATTTTGTTATAGGCAACAAAAATGGACTAATACACTTTTTCAGGAATCTTTTAATATTGAATTATAATTAATTTAAATTTAATTATACTTTACCTTTACTGTCTTTGATATATTACTGTCGCAAGGCTGGATATAACACAGTCTTTTCTCTTTTCTCATTTCACAATTGCTGTTTTCATTTGTTACCCTACTAGATATTCCCATCCCACAAGTTCTGGAGCAGGGAGTCCACTTTGTTGCTTGCACAAGACATTTTCTTTTCCAAATAAGTGGGAGATTCCTATAAGCTAAAATAAAGGGGGGAAAGTACATATGTATACATATATATGTACTAGTGTAGATATATAATTTTTAATCACTTTTAAGCTAGTATTTAAGCAGTCTCAGTCTTTGTTTTTGTATAATGTGACTCAATAAAAGAAGCTTATGGTCTAATTCATCTTTCTGTCTCCCTTTTTCCCACTCCCCAAATTACCTTTCAATCAAATGTTACAGTCCAATTTCTTAGGAGTAAAAATGCTTTATCCTTGAAAAACTAGATTTACCCATTTGTATCTTTCTGTTTAGTCCATCTCTGAGTACTAAACCTAAGCTTATATCCCAATTGATACGTCTTTTCCTGGTTCTTGCCTCATACTTGATATTATTTCCAATAGACAGTGAAATAAACAGTAGGATTAGGGAATTTGAGATATTAATCAGAACAGTGTGTTCTTAGTGCTAAATTTCACAATGTTAAAATCTAAAATAGAAAAATTATTAGACTATCAGACCAGTTTTTCTCCACTTGTTTTAATCTAGTTTTTTAGAAAATTCTCCAATGGATTGAAGTAATATTACACTGAACTAAACTAATTATCATTGCAAATGTGTGATCTCTTTCATTCAGCTAAATTGTTGCATTCTCTATGTTATCAGGCCCATGATACTCTTCATTGGCTAGCCATTTCAAATCACTTTTGGCAAGACAGGGAATGAATGGATGGATGGCTCTATGGATAGGTCAGTGAGTGGATGAATAGATAGATCCCCTCCCACCATATGCTGCCTAGGAGAAATGGGAGGGGAAGAGTAAATAATGAGAATATAAGAGAGCAAAATAATTTTTCCATCTCCATGTAAGTCCATTGGGAGCTTCTTGTTATACTCATCAATGAATCAGACCCTTGATTCATTTTAAGCAAACTGCATATTGGTTTATTGTCTCAAGGCATTTCCTTAAGTTTTAATGTGCATCTTAAAATGGATACTTTGGGAGTAAAGTTGTAATTTGAGTCTGCAGTTAAACAAAATTCTGGCTATATTACTACAAAATATCAACTTAAAACTCTAAAAAGACCCAGAAAATGCGTTTTTGATAGTTACTTTGAAGTATGTGCTATCTTTGAATAAAATGATAGCGTGATACAGCTGTCAGTGTTACTACAGTAGGATCTTGCAATTGCACATGGAACTGAGGGAGAGGAAGCAGAAACATGAAGATACCTGGAAGGTAGACAACAGTTTAAAAGACCCCAGTGCAGGGAGCAATTAGAAGCCTGACACGCATCTGCAATAAATAAAAGCAGGTTAGATTATCGTATTACCATCTGCAGTAAATAAAGGCAGGTTAGATTACTGCATTATCAAGTAACCTCACTTAAACCAAGAGCTGCAGTTCAAGAATTTGTTTAACGTTCATTAAAAAGCAAGAAAACTCGAAGAGATTTTTAAAGTAAAAGCTTAGTGTTTGGTGAGCATTGAGAAAAGCATGAGGGCTTTATGTCATTGCATGCTTCTTACCAAGCAAAAGCTAGATTCCAACCATAGGCTATATAAATTACTA
>NW_007774267.1:0-1762 GCF_000696425.1 Galeopterus variegatus | reverse complement strand
TCATTGCATGCTTCTTACCAAGCAAAAGCTAGATTCCAACCATAGGCTATATAAATTACTATCAAATATTTCTTAAAGTGTGTTTTTGTCTTTGTGGTTCATTTTAAAAGCCAAGTTCCTGTGTGGGCCAAAAATACAGTTTCACAGTTAAACAGTGGAGAGACATTAGACTGAACATATACTTCCTTTGAAACATATCTAGGCCTAAATCTCAAATACCAGAAAGTACTTTGGGAGATTTTTCTTATTTTTTGTAACAAAGGACTAACTGCTTTAGAGAATGATGATCTCGTGCCTCCCCAACCAGCCTCCAGTTGAATCCAGTAAAACTGCTCTAACTCCACAAATGAGACCAACTTGAACTTGATACAAAGGGCTTTACTTGTGGGAAATTGCTGCTCTAAGATAGTCTCTCCAGGCTGTTTTTAAAATTCCTGTCCCCAAAATACCCTGGCACTTAAATAAGGTGCTAACTTAGAGCAGACCACAATACAAGGTTTATGAATATATTTAAGCTGTCTGCAAATGGCCAGGTGCTGAAAATGAGTAATAAGAAATTTTATTTTTCTGACTACATACATACACGGGTGTGTGTGTGTGCGTGCGCGCATAGAAAGAGATTGGTAATTGTGAGCTTCAATACTTCAATTTTAGAGTGAATGAAAGGACTTTATTAGTTTCCCGTTTTTAGAAATAATATTTACAAACTCAAAGCATGTGTCAGTCCTCAAATATTTTTAATTCCATTTCTGCTTGTATCATACAGAAAAGTTGCCTTTGAAAATTTTGGAAACTGAATGGTCAAACTTCTTGCTCGTAATAGAACAACAGAAATAAAAGTTTTTTCCAGGATGCATGTGAACGGTTCTGGCTAATTTTCCTGGGAAGAGGTTGGAAATAAGTAGACATAAAATTGTAGGACAGTTTCCTGACCTAGCAGAGCTTTTAAAAACTGGGATATTTTACCAGAAAATTCCAAAACATTGTAAAGTTTCCTTTTCAGATCCTTAGACTATACCTGCCTGAGGCAAAGACTGAGTAAGATGGTACACTCAAACTAAATCTCACTCTGACTACCAATGAGTTAATGCTTACTGAGTACCTGTTGTACATGAAAGAAATATGAAGGAACTCCACCAAAAGCCCTACATGTAAAATAGCTCTACTTGTGAGCACCTGGCATTGTTTTGTAGCTTGAGAGCTGCTGTTGTAATGGTCCCAGGCCACAGTTTGATTTATTAGACTTCTTTCCACCTTCAGCTCGAGAGCAGTCAGTGTCAGCCAGCTCTGGTATGAACAGAGGCGTGCATCCAATGGCCCCACTCACACAGAGGCAGCTGAACAGGGGACTGGGCTGGAACACTTGGCCGTTATGATAATGTACCCTGTTAAATTCACATCCAACACCTACAAGGTCTGAAATGAGAAAAGAGCAAAACTGCTGAAGAAGACATAACGTGTAATTGTCTAGACCTCCAGTTATAAACCTTAGAAGAAACTGCTATCTCCTTTATGAAAGAGAGTTCTCAATTTCTTAGGCCCCATTCGGAACTTCCTTCAGAGAATGTCTGTAGAAAGGTTGAAAAGAGGCCTTGGCATTATATTGCAGGCTAAAAACCCCAAATAGTCACTTCCAGAATTAAGAACAAGTAATGGCCTTGTTCTGGAGTAAAGTTAATAAAAAATCACTGTAAGTACAGCAGTGAGAGGATGACTGTAAATCTGAGAGATGAGTTGATGCTGGTGAGACTGAGTTTTCCCC
>NW_007774266.1:1691-4117 GCF_000696425.1 Galeopterus variegatus | reverse complement strand
AAAAACATTCCTAACTCCTCACATTTGATCAGTCACCAAATCCTGACTCCACATTTCTGCACCCTTGACTGCCTGAGTCAGACTCTCATCATCTCCTAGGTGACTTTCTGTAAAGTGTTCTTATTGGTTGACCAGTTTCTGTCCCTATCCCTCCTCAACAGGCCCCAGCATGTTGTTCTGAAATGCAAATCCGACTATGTCATTTCCCTTCAATGATCTGCTGGATAAACTCTAAGTACACAAGGCCCCACTCCCTGGGATGTGGCTTGCATTCTCTATGCTGCTGCAGTAGAGTTGGCCTCCAGCAGGACACTAGCACCTCTCCACGGCTGGACAGATTTAAATCAGCATTGCGTATGTCTTCCTCGGGCTCTATGAGCTTGCTAAATCAACACAATCCTCCCTACCTTTAACCAGTATCAGGATGATACCTCAGCTGAGTGATTAATTTGACTTGGAGTCTAGAGTATTTGCAGCTCACAAAGTACTGATGATATAGCTTTGAACTTTCTGAGCAGGGAACAGATTTGGAAAGCCCTCAAGGTAAGCCACACAGAAACTTCTGATTTCCAAGTGAACCATTTAAAGAAATATGTTGTAAACTTTTACTGCTTACAGAAAAATGGGGGTGGGGGTGCTGGCCAGCTATCTCAGCTGTTAGAGCATGCTGCTGATAACGCCGAGGTCCCGGGTTCAATGCCTATACTGGCCAGCCCCCAAAAAGAAAAAGAAAAAAAAAAAAAAAGGAAAGTACTACTAATACAAAAGAAGAAGAAAGAGGAAAGCTTAAAAATGAGTAAGGAATGGCGAGGCTTAAAATGCTGACTGCCCAACTTCTTGTCTCTCTGGTCTGTGTGGTGGACCCACTGGCAGAACAGACTCACAAGTGCCCACAACGTGAGACCACCCCATCATGGCCGGCCCAGGCACCCTCTACTCACCGCTGAAATAGATAAATGCTCCTGATGGGGATGCGCTGCACCATCTGGCAGTATACTGCTCTCAAGGAAGCACTGGTTTCCTTTGAATCACTGGCTGTGTTAGCTGTGGGGGATCGTAGAGATCTTTCAGGTGGATCATCGTTCCCGTAGTGCATAATACAGTTGTGGATTGAATCCTGACTCTATAGAATGTGGGCGGGGACTCCTCAGGATGCATTGAGAAGACATTGATAAGAGCTGATGAGCATGCCTTCTCCTTTGGGGTCAGAGAAGGACATTTTGTAGCTAGGTACCCAGAAAGGAGAAAAGAGGGACTTGTGACAAGAGAGAATGCTGCAGATGTGTGGCATCCCAGACACACATGGCTGGTTAGGCGCACAGAAGACAGTGTGTTGGCACTGGGGAGGAGCTCTTCCCACCCTCACTCCTGCTCTATGCAGGCCTCAGAGCCTTCTAGAGCCTGGGGGCTGCAGAACTTCAGAGAAGAATTCCTTTGCCTTGGCCAAGCAGTCTTCTCACAGAGGCCCCAGAGGCAGGCCCGCTGTGAGCTGCCTCGCTGTGGAAACTGGGATGACAAACTGGTCCTGAGGACACAGGAGGACTTAGAAACTCCAAGAATGAAATGGGAGGGACTTGTGGGCGAGGGCAGGGGTGGGGGCAATGCCTTGGTTCTATATTTGGAGGGGCTATTAAGAGCCATCAAAATTTGGAAATTAAGGCTAGTATGATTATTAAGTTCATATACTAATATGAACTAGTGTACTAATATACTAATATCTAGAGACATTTAAATTAGTTTAAGATAAGTAAATAAAGGTCAGGAAAAGTTAGATGGCACCCCAACATCCCAGAACTGGTGAGGGAAAGAATTTGGGCTTAAACCTAGTCCTTTTCCCACTTTATCAATCTGGTTCAACTTGAATTCACTTGCCGAGATAATAATCTGTATTTTAGTGGCAGTATCATTTCTGTAATTGTTGGAAACAATTACACGGATTTGTCACCCCTCTCCCCTGGGTGATGGAGACGCAAAGGATTACTCAAAGCCCATTTCTTCTGAGTGGTGAGACACCCCAAAGGGTTAAGTTCCCGGAACTATCAAGAGAGAGGCATTCCTCCTTTGGGAAATTAACACTGAACTGGGGTTCTGTCTCAGTCTTTATTCTCCAGGCCAGAAAGTTACAGAAAAAGAACATAGGTGGAGTTATAATTAAGTATAGTTTAACAACAGAAGCTGGTAACATCAGTGAAATAACAAAGTGACATTCCATAATGCAATCTGCAAAAGGTTAAGTTGATCCACCAACAAAAGCTTGTTCTTAGCAAATACTGTGTTTTCCTACAGCCGATTCCTTAGTATTTTTACATAACAATAAAGCAACTTTCTTAACATATTAATCAGTAGGTTAACAGCAATTTTGCTGTGTTACAATTCTATATCTATATCAGAGACTTTAGCCTGGGGAAAGTTTCCTGTCTTTTGCA
>NW_007774266.1:0-990 GCF_000696425.1 Galeopterus variegatus | reverse complement strand
GGTTAAGTTGATCCACCAACAAAAGCTTGTTCTTAGCAAATACTGTGTTTTCCTACAGCCGTTTCCTTAGTATTTTTACATAACAATAAAGCAACTTTCTTAACATATTAATCAGTAGGTTAACAGCAATTTTGCTATGTTACAATTCTATATCTATATCAGAGACTTTAGCCTGGGGAAAGTTTCCTGTCTTTTGCAAGGTTAACATTTCTATATGTAATTTTTAAAAGTTAGGTTAAACCTCAAACTATGGGGCTTTGGAAACTAGGCCCTGTGAAATACATTTGCTTTATAAATGTTGGTACACTCCACAGCAACATGTAAGCCAGAGAAGTTGCCTTAGGCTTTTCAGTGGTTAAACCACAGTGAGTGATGGTACTGCCCATTAAAACAAACAAACAAACAAACAACAACAACAAAAGTTCTTTGAAAGAAGAACAACTAATTCTGAAATTACAACCAGAAAGAAATATCTCTAAGAATCCTTCAAAAATAGGTTGCTCTGTCGATGTGCTACAGGACTACACCGTGAGCAAAATATCACTCCTGTGAGGCTGAGAGAGCTGTCACCTTGAATTCAATGGCCAAGTCCTTGTGAGTTGCTATTGAGTGTCTGAGCAATAAGGAGGGACAATATGCCCATGGGTAGTGAGTCCCTCTAGCTTTATGTGGCAAAGACATTAAACACAAGGGAAAGGGGTGGCTATTGATCTTGCATGTGTTTCATGAGATAAAGAACTTTAATATGATTCACAGAATAGCTGGAGGGAGGCAGGAGGGAGATAAGGAGGCTTGATGTCAGCATCTTGCAGAGAAATATGTCTGTAAATTTGATCAGAACAATCTCAGCTCAGGCCAATTGGTTCACACTGTTCCCACGTGTGGGTTTGGCCATAGAAGTGCTATGACATGGGTGAGGGAAGACCAGAGAAAGAATGGAAACATTTTGTCATGTTGGAATAGAATGAACATATCTAGAAAGAAAACTGT
>NW_007774265.1:3809-4118 GCF_000696425.1 Galeopterus variegatus | reverse complement strand
TGGTTCTACATATTCAGGCATTTTTCCCTTCTGGTTTTGTTTTTGCTGAGGCTAATAATGAAATGAGTAATAGGTGGAGGTGGGCTGTGGGAAATAGACCAGAATTTTCTGTGCCAGTCTGGTATTAAACATGCAGTACAGTCTACAAAGTGAATATGACAACCACAACAATTTCAGGAGTCAATGTCACTTGTTTCTATCTAGCAATTAATGTTCTAAGAAAGAGGGAGAATGTATTTGTGATTTTTAAAAACAAGCATTTTATCAGAAAATTATTTCAAAGTAGAAGCTTATGTTCTACGTAAAAGA
>NW_007774265.1:0-1984 GCF_000696425.1 Galeopterus variegatus | reverse complement strand
CAGGGGACCCAGAAGGCTCGACCTAGACCTGTTCTAGCTCTCCTTAGCAGAGAGGACCACATGCCACTCTGCCTCGCCATTCAGGAGGCTACTGCGGTGGTGATATGACAGCATCCATTTATAATTATTTTCTCCTTTGAAAACTCCACATTGGGTTGGTATAGAGGACTTAGTTCTATCACCAGCCATTGAAACTTGTGCTGGGACTGCCAGCTTAGTTGGCCTGCCATCTACCAGTGTCCTGTGTGATGGAGGTTAAGTCCATTCTCACCTGGAAAGGTGATTAGGAAATCAGGGAAATTGTGGACTCTGAATTGATACTGAAAAGTGTACTGGGTTCACGACTCTAGCTTCCCAGAAAGCATGAGGAAACCGAGTGGCTGGGAAGGCAGGAGAGCAGGTGAGGACAAGGATGAAGCTGGGAAGAGTGGGCATGGAAGGGACCACAGGAGAGTCTGGCCACCTCATTATTCTGTGGACAGTGACTGTTATCCATGCAACGCGCCCAGTCCACTTCTTAGGACAAGACAGGGCAACATACGTTAGTTTTCCTCCCTCTTCGGCCCCCCGTCAATCTCCTTGTGACGGGGTGGTGTCTTCCCATCTATGGCAGGAGAGAAGTTCTCCTGCCAGCCAGGTGCCACTCAGCCTCCGAGCCATGGGGAGGGGCTTCCCTCCCCTCCGCAATCCCTGCAGTAGGGGGAGCCTGGGTTCTTCTCACAGCTCTTCTCCCAATTGTTGGCAGTGGGGTCCTCCCCCCTGCTCCTGCTCTCACCTGTTCTCAACTTAATGACAAGGGGCTTCACTAGAGGCCTCTCAGACCCCTCTGAGCTCAGAAACTTCCCAGTTCAGAGTGGATGGAACGGGGGTCCTGTTGGGGGCCTGAAGCCCCACACCCCTTCTTGTGTGACCAGGCCTATGTGAAAATCTGCTCAGATGGCCGTGCTTTGCATGATAACTGCCTTGAAATCTGCTTGTGCCAGAAACTGATTGCTCCTGGCTATGCAAGTTAATTTGCAAGTGACCTTTTATCCTTCTCCAGAAACTGTTTAACCATAAACATCCTGGGCTGCAACCTTTACTTTGAATGTCCTGTCTTTGTCTCTCCTCAAGATATTATCATATCTTTACATTCCAGACCCTTTGCTGCATGCCTCCTTTTTCCTATATAAGATGTAACCTAAGAATCAATAAACGAGACTTGATTACAATACTTTCTTTTCTTCATTTCTCGTGTCTCTTGTCCCATCCAGTTCCCACTCCCCCCTCCAGGGTCCTCGTTGAATATCCTGCAGGTCGGGACATTTTTGGTGCCCAAATGTGGGGCCTGGATACGGGGGACACTGTGAGGAAGACGGCGCATCGGAGGGTCGACCACTGAAAATGAAAGAGTAAAACCTTCGTCCACCGCGGGAACCTGCCGCATCAGGGTAAGGTGAGTAAGCGCGCCCGATAATGGGACATGAATCAAGAATTAAGAATTAAGAATTAAGTTGTCATGACGTGTACAGAAGACATTTACAAAAAGCTTTAAAGACGCGAGGAGTAAAGGTTAAAACAAGTGATCTATTAAGAATTTTTGATTTCGTGAAGAATCTTTGTCCTTGGTTCCCAGAAGAAGGGACTACTAATTATAAAAGGTGGTCTTGAGTTGGAGACATCTGTGGGTTCGGGGGTGCTGAGGATAGAAGCTAAGATAGCAGAGTGTGAGATATTAGTGGCCCAGGAGATAAAAGTAGAGATTTCAGGGGTTCCAGGAACAGAGACTGGGTCAGCAGAAACTGAGATATTGGGGGCCCAGGAGATACCATCTGGGGGTTCAGGGGTCCCAGGGATGGATTCTGAGATAGCAGAGGCCCAGAAAACAGAGATGGGGACTTCAGGGGTCTCAGGGCCAGAGGCTGGTGAGGCAGGAGTCACACGTGAGGAAGTTGCAGATAAGTTTTTCTTTTAAGAAAAGAGAATACAGTGCTAGGAAGTGTAA
>NW_007774264.1:3248-4118 GCF_000696425.1 Galeopterus variegatus | reverse complement strand
CCCTTAATTTGGTCTGTTTTGTGCTTCATCACCCTGGCTGCTCAATGGAATCATCTCAGGAGCTTTAAAAAGTTCTGATGCTCAGGACCTATCCCCCAAAACAAATGACTCAAGTTTTCTGGAGTGAGATCTAACCATAAGTGCTTTTAAAACAAAACAAACTAACAAAGACTTCTCAGATGACTGGAATGAGAATCCAGGGATGACAATCACGGACTCACAGTTGAAATATTTACAATACAAGATTTTAAAACTTAGATTAGAATATATGTCCGGGAAGCTTCACGTCCACAGGCTTTTGAGAACTTCTCCCAGGATAAGGTGGCATGACAATAGGAAAAATATTTTGCAAGGCAGCAAACAAACTCAAGGTATACCGTGTAGGGGCCGTTTGTTGTAGACATCAGCCCACATCCCGTCTGTGTTATGATAAGTGGATTGAGATGTGCAACTTTTCATGTCCTTCTCAGTTGGGATCTGGAGATTTATACTACTGATGATAAAGAATGGTTCTAAGATACTTGGATGGCACAGGAGTGTAAGTTATGGCTCTGGGTTAAGCTTAACTATGGATGAAATAAGGCAGAAAAATGTGAGGTCTGCCATTCCTGATGTGCAAATGTTGCCTGACTTAGTGTTCTTCTGACCTTGTACAGGGGTGATGTGCAGTCACTAAAGTTGTCATCATGAACTCTGAGAAAAAATGATGAGTCATAGTTTTTTAAAGATGTACAACGTGATGTTTTGATATACATATAAGAAGTGAAATGATTCCTACAATCAAGCAAATTAACCTATCTCCTCACTGTTACTTTCATTCTTTCTTTTTAGTAAGAGCACCTAAAATTTACTCTCAACAAATTCCCAGAA
>NW_007774264.1:0-2371 GCF_000696425.1 Galeopterus variegatus | reverse complement strand
TACTTTCATTCTTTCTTTTTAGTAAGAGCACCTAAAATTTACTCTCAACAAATTCCCAGAAAATAATGAAGTTTTATTAACTATAGTCACCATGCTGTGCATTAGCTCTCTAAACATTCATTGTACATAATTGCAACTTTGTACAGTTCAACTAACATCTGCCCACACCTGTTTCCTCCCCTCCCCTGGTAGCCGTCATTCTACTCTCTGCTTCTACCTGTTCAACTTTTTTAGATTGTACATATAAGTGAGATCATGCAGTATTATTCGTTCTGTGCTTGGCTTATTTCACTTAGCATAATATCCTACAGATTCATCCATGTTGTCATAGATGTCAGGATCACCTTCTTTTTGAAGGCTGAATAAGATTCCATTGTCTATATAAACAACAGGTTTTTTTCTTTTTTATTATCCATTCATCCACTGATGGACACCAAGGCTATTTTCATATCTTGGCAACTGTGAATAATGCTGCAATAAACATGGGAATGCAGATGTGTCTTCAACATACTGATTTCATTTCATATATATATACACCCAGAAGAGGGGGTGCTGGATCATACAGTAGTCCTATTTTTAGTTTTTTAAGGAGCCTTCCTATTGTTTTCCATAGTGGCTGTACCAATTTCTATTCCCACCAAGAGTATAAAAGGGTTCCAATTTCTCCAGATCTTTGCCAATACTTGTTGTCTCCTGTCTTTTTGATAATAGCCATGCTAACAGGTATGACATGATAGCTCACTATGGTTTTGATTTGTGTTTCCCTGGTGATTAGTGAGGTTGAGCATCTTTTTATCCATTTAATGTTGTCGGTGATTCAGCAATCTGTACCTGTGATTCATGCATTTGGGTTCAGGGTCTCTGGATGCTAGAACACAAAGAATTCACCCTCTTTCCCATTGATAGTTTACTTAGAGTGATCAACAATCCTAACTTATTTGGAAATGAAAGGTTTCATAGTATGCAGGATTTTCAGTACTAAAATAGAGCCATTCACAATCAAATCAGCATGGTTTGTCACCCAAATGCCACAAATCATTGACTTCTGTAGACAACTCTACAAATGCACTTGTCTCACCCCTTACAAATGATAGGCTTCCTGCACACTAAACTTAAACTTGTGAGTTTAAACTCCAGATAAGGGAAGCCTGTCCCAAGCATTTGGAATTTATCCAATGGATGCAGAAATTACCTTCCCTCCCTCCACTTTACATTTCTGTATGATGAAGCCATTAATTCACTCTTTCAGATCCTATCCAGAACAAAGGATCCTGTACCATGTGTTTTAAAACTGGCAAGGACTGGTTGCTGTGATGTTCATAGATGTTCAGAGACTGGCCTAAGATTAATGTTGAACACACTGCAGAAACTTTCCCTAGCTCTTTGAGAAACAGATAAAGAAATGCTTGTTTTTTAGAAGTACTGACCCTCAGCTTCTAGTCCAGCACCTTTTAGTTTCTGTGTAGGAAGAAAATGTCATACAGTTACCATTAGAAAAACCTGTCCATCAATTAAGCTAAGAATTCGAACAACTTAGTAAAAAAAAAAAAAGAAAAAAAAAGTTACTCAATTAAAAAAAATGGGAAAAGGAGCTGAATAGGCATCTTGCAAAGGAAGATACACTAATGACCAACAGACACATGAAAAAAGGCTCAACATCACTCAGCATCAGGGAAATGCAAATCAAAATCACATTGAGTTATCTCACCCCACTTAGAATGGCCATTATCAAAAAGACAGAGAAGAAAAAATGCTAGTGAGGATAAGGAGGAAGGGGAACACTCCTACACTGTTGTTGGGACTGTAAATTAGTGCAGTCATTATAGAAAATGGTATAGAGGTTCCTCAAACAATTACAGATAGAACTGCCATACCATCCAGCAATCCCACTGCTGGGGATATGGCCCTCAAAATGGAAATCATTGCGTCAAAGGGATACCTGAACTCCCATGTTTATCACAGCTCTGTTTACAATAGCTAAGAGTTGAAACCAATTCAAATGTCCATCAATGAGCAACTGGATTAGGAAAATGTGGTATATACACACAATAGAATACCACTCTGTCATAAAAAGAAATGAAATTCTGCTATTCACAGCAATGTGGATGAACTTAGAGAGAATTGCGTTAAATGAAATAAGTCAGGCACAGAAAGAGAAATACCACGTCCTCACTCATAAGTGAGAGCTAAAAATTAAATTAACAAATAAAAGAAAAAGAAAGAAAGATACTACTACCTCAATAATGTGTTGAACTTTCAAAAGGAAAGAATTGAACTGAGGTGACCGGAGGTGGGAAAAGAGGAGGGGGAGGGAGATTGGTAAAAAGTCAAGGGAGTTAAAAGGAGAGGGGCTTGTAAAAAATTAGTAAAG
>NW_007774263.1:3200-4118 GCF_000696425.1 Galeopterus variegatus | reverse complement strand
ACTTATTTATCTTTGTTTTCTAGTGGATGAGATTAATATTAAATACCGTACTGTTATTTGCTTTTGCTGTATACAAAACTATTCCAAAACTTAGTAGCTTAACCCAGCATCCATTTATTTATCTCACAATTCTCTGGATTGGCAGTTTGAGCTGGGCTCAGCTAGGGGATTCTTCGGTTGTTGGCCAAGCTCAGCTGATCTTGGCTGGGTTTGATCTTGAGTCTGTGGGCATCTGCCAGGTTTGATCTTGAGTCTGTGGGCATCTGGGGACAGATTGGTCTAAGATGGCTCAGCTGTAAGTAGCTCAGCTCTACTCCACATGGTCTCTTATCCTCCACCAGCCTAACTTGTGATTGTTTGCATGGTGGTGGTGACAGGGGACCCCAGATCAGCAAGTGGAAGGGACCATGAAAAGCTTCTTTCTGAGGTTTCTTGGGCTTCTTGAGCTTGAGTTCAGAAGACACACAACATTGCTTCTGTCCCATTCTTTTGGCCAAGGCACATGGCAAGGCCAACCCAGAAGGGGAATAGACTCCTCCACTTGATGTGCCAAATAAGGTGGCATTTTTTGGTCATCTTTTATACTCTCCATAAAACAAACTATAGTGTTCTATAATATATGTTTAAGACAGAAGGTTAAATACTGGTAGTCTCAAGTGTATTTAGGTAACTAATAAGAAAAACTAAGGAATTAAATGACTTCATGTTGGGGTACTAAAAGCCTTGCTTCAATAATGGAGATAATCCTGGAGTGAAGACTAGGGGATGAAATATAAAAGATAACTAAGACTGAAAAGCTAATTTGGGAAGCTAGCCAGCAATTGACTCACAGCAGGACTAGCTTCTAAATCCTGAAAGAAAGGATTTTTGAATTATTAGAAAGGCCCTGTTTTCTAATAGCCTGAATTCCGGTGTGCT
>NW_007774263.1:0-1911 GCF_000696425.1 Galeopterus variegatus | reverse complement strand
TTTTTAAGACAAAAACAAGTTCATGTATAAATCGTTCATTGTGGTTTAGTGTAAGAGGTTTACAATATAAAATGAGGACATTGTATGCAAATCTCAAATAACAATGTCTTTTCTCCTCTGTGTGTTACGTCAGGTTGATATTAGCTGTCACATAGAGCCTTCAAAATTTGGTTATTATAGCAAGTGTTTGAATACACAAGGGGATTTGTGGACAGATCAGTAAAAGCTTTCATTTTTATCTACGGTCATCTAAAATGTATGTTAAAAAGAAATCCAAACTATGGAATATCATTGGGCCTTCGATGATATGTGTGTGTGGCCTTGGGAAAAAAAATGTAGAACTTCTCATTCTGTTTTCTATTACATTTAAAATTTTTTAAATTTTTTGCATTTGTGTTTGACAATGTATTTATGTCATTAATAGTATATAGTAAATGTAGATATATAATATATATTATTATATTACAGTAAATATAGTATAGTAAGTGTATGTGATATATATTGTGTTTGACAATGTATTTATGTCATTAATAGTATATAGTAAATGTAGATATATAATATATGTTATTATATTACAGTAAATATAGTATAGTAAGTGTATGTGATATATAATATATAAATACATATTTTCACATGTATTTTTAAACACGCACCCTATTTGTGTATGGTTGTATGTACCTTATTTATGTATAGGTTGTGTGCACCAATCTAAAGTGACGAGTATGAAAATAGTAAAGATTTATGCAATGAATAGTTTAGACCCTATTGACAATTGCTATAGGAAAGAATGAGTGCATTTTCTAAAGTGTGGCTTTAAAAAATATTTTTTATAAGTTAATATGATAACTCATCATGGCTAAACCTATCATTAAAAATATTAAAGGAAGCATAATAAAAGGAAAGGTCAGTCTGTTCAGTTTGTGATGCAAACCTCACTGTGTAGACCACAAAAAGTAGAGAAATTCTTTAAAAGATGGCATTTTACTTTGGGGGCTTGATCTTCCACTAAATAATAGTTAGGCGCCACCCCAACCCCCGCCCATTTTTCTTGACCAGCTTCCTGGGCAGGCTTCTACTCAGGTCAATACTTAGCTAGTCTTCCACTTTGAAATATAAAAATCTGGTTTCAAAAGGCCTATGTGAAGTTCGATTGATATTTTTATTTGGCATTTCCTTTTCTTTTAGTCATGTGGGCCATTCATGTAAGATTACAGTTAGTATCCAGAAAGTTTGGTACTGAGAGAGTTACTACATCTAGTTTGCTAGTAGGCTTTTAATGACTTTAAACTCCTTTTTTGATATCTGTACTGTGTATTTTGTTTGAATGTTTTATAGAAGTGTAATAAAAACGACTGTATTTCACAAAGACTCTTTCCGGAGGTCTTAAATATGTTTTCTAAAAGAATGACTATGGGAAAAATATTTTTTTTTCATAGCTAGGCTGACACATCTTGGTGTGGGAAATGCATAGTGCTTTTATTGCTGCAGGAAATTTTGTACTTTATTATCAAATCACTCTATAATGCCAACTGCTTTTGAAAAAATAACCATTGTGTGTCTTCATTTCTTCTTTCAATATGGCCGTGTTGCCCTCAGCAACTTTATAATAAAGTGCACTGGGGCTGGAGTCTTTCCACCTAGATAACTAGCCTGTGTAACTCTGTGAATTCACCATCTAACACAGTCCTACCTCCTCCCAGTTAGTCAAAATGTATCCTTGCTAAAATTTAAAGAAAAAAGAAGAAAAAAATGCATAAAAAAGAACTTGATGGCAATATACAAAATAAATAAGCTATAAGGTAGCATGTGTCTGCATGCTATTCATTTAGTTACATGTGAGAATTTCAAAAATCTATTTTCAGTTAATCATTTCTCCTCCTAAGCACATGTATAAACTCTTTGACTCTCAGA
>NW_007774262.1:0-4118 GCF_000696425.1 Galeopterus variegatus | reverse complement strand
CTGGAAATGGCAAAACTATAGAGACCAAATCAGATCAGTGTTTGCAAGAGGAAAGGACTAGGGGCAGTGGTTGACCACAAATAAAATGCACTGGGAAATTTTCAATATGATGAAACTGTTTTATATCATGCCTTTAGTGATAAACATATAATTGTATGCATTTGTCAAACTCCTAGTAATGCACAGCACAAGGAGTGAATTTTAGTGTATATAAATTAACAATCAATAATACAAGTAATGCAAAAAAAAAATATATATATATATATACACATATATATATGAAAAACAAAAGAGTAGGAGATGACAAACTCTCCATTCAAACCCAGCTTCGAGCAGATGCAAAGAGCATTATTAGCAAGTGCCTAACATGAATCTTACCACAGAGTTTCCTAATTTATGGGGACATTTTCTTACCAAGGCATTAAAAAACTCGTAGTCATTTAGTGTACAATTTGAAAAATTGATGTAAAAATTGAAGATATCACTGTGATTGAATAAAACACAGCAAGAACCCTTGACAATGAAATCAGGTGGTCATGGGACGAGTTTCCAGTATGGCCGTTTCATGGTGACTGGTATTGTTCCTCAGCATCATGTAATTCCTAGATATAGTTTTGGTATCTACTCATGACTCTTTGGGGTACTGCTGTATGTTGATTCAATTGTGTCTCCCAAAGTCCATATATTAAAAGCTTAATTCCCACTGTAACTCAAGAGGGTAGGAAATCCTATCATGGTAATTGAAAGGTGGAACCTTGAAGAGGTGATTAGACTGTAGGACCACACAGTGAATGGATTAATAATGGCGGTCAGGGGTGTGATTCTGGAGGTTTTAAAAGGAGAGTGAATGAGGAGGTTAGTCTCTCTCTGCTCTCTCTGCTCTGCCATTTCACAATGTGATATCCTGTCATCACTGAAATCACCACCAAAGAAAACCTTCATGAGATGTGTTCCCTGGACTTTAGACTTCCTAGCCTTTGAAACTGTAAACAATAAATTGTATTTTCTTTGTAAATCACCCAGTTTTAGGTATTTTGTTATAAGTAACGTAAATGGACTAATACAGGTTCATTGTGAATTTAATTTTGAATAAAACTATTGTATATTAACTAAAGGTCTAAGTGGAAATAATTCTTTATTACGAAATTAAGCTAATGTAAAAAACAAAATCTGGTCACATTCCTTTTTTTTTTTTTTTTTTTTTTCCCTCCCCAAGCATCTCTGTGTTTAGTAAACAGACTCTACCATACAATATCCTACTTATATCAGAGAGAAAGGACATTAGCTAAATGCTTTCTTTTGCTCAAGACAGTAATTTCAGTTAGGTTTTTAAAATTTTTTTCCCAGTATTTGCTTTGGCAAAATTCAGTAATTTCTGAAAACCATTAGGTAGTAGCAAGCTAAGTGCAATCACTTGCAAACTGACTTTGAGACTTTAAGAAAGTCACTGAAACTATTTGGGCCTTTCTCCTTATGTACAAAGTGAAATGATTTAAAGTTTGAATTTTAAGATTTTATTCAGCAGTATACGTGCAAGTCTTTCTTCTCTTTCTTTCCAATTCCCACCTAAAACACACACACACATACACATGGACCCATGCACATATACCAGCAATACTTACCCTCAAACTGGCTGTCATTTAGACCATATTTAATAAGACTATTTTTCATAATTTTTACTCACACACACACATACACATGGACCCATGCACATATACCAGCAATACTTACCCTCAAACTGGCTGCCATTTAGACCATATTAAATAAGACTATTTTTCATAATTTTTACTCACATGTTTGTCTAACACATTTTTGGTTTACAGAAGTAATTGATGAACAAAATTACATAAAATATTAGCAAAAAAACACATTAGCTTAAACTAATTGCTTATTTTCATTTTTAATAATAAAAGGTATACTATGAAGATAGCCTCATCAATTTGAGGGAAAAAAAATGTGGTTTATTGCCATGATTTAATCAAGTAATTTGGGGAAAGGTAGCACAATTAATAAAATGTAAAATTTGTTTGCGAACTTCTTGATTTACATGGCTCTTGATTTGTTCAAATCAATCATTACAGTGAAATATTAAAGTGAAAAAGAATGAATATTTCAGAGTGAGGGCAAAATGTTGATAATTAGCCTTGAGTGTCTATGGGTAAAGGAGTCTGAGACTTCTCATGTCACAGTGAGTTACTAGTTACTAGTTAAAACTTTCTTCCCATTAGAAAGAAGTAATAAGTCCAAAGAAGAGATACATTGACAGAAATATAGCATTAACTATTTGCTCTCTCTTTATTACCTTTATAAAATCTGGTTCAAAAATTTATTCGTGATGCAGCTTGTGTCAACTTTGTTTTCAGATTCAGCAAGCTCAAGACTTAGCTTCAACATGTTTAGGAGTGTGGAATCTATTGGTTGCAATATCTGCCTTTTCTTCCTTTTGCAGCCTCGTTTACTTTAAAAATGAGTAGTTTTTCAAAAAGTGCAATTTGTTCTAATTCAATTTATTTTGATTCATGAACATAATACCTTTTTCATTTTGATACTACCCAGTCAATAAATTCATAATATGAGATATGATGCATAAAAGGGAAAAGCTATAATATACATGATCAAAACAAATGAAAGATGTCTTATAAAAAGAGACCAAAAAGAATTGTACATTCTTTGCATTTTCACATGAAAAAGAAACACATTAAGTGTGAGAGACACATTATCAATTTTTTTAACCTATGCACTTAATTTGTGTTTCTCCAAATAGAGAGTATATTTCCAGGCTCCCTAGGGTTGTTTCTTTTAACAGAATGCATGATTTATAGCTGCTATGCTTATTTGTACCACTTTGCCAACTGGAGATGACTTATTTCTTCTGCAAGGAATAGTGCTGACTTCAAGGTTGTGCATATTTTAGATTCCTTCAAATCCTGGGCAAAAAATCAGAAGAAGTTATATATAGGATATAGCATTTTTAGGGCCTAATGTATTATTTTGTGCTTATTTTCAGATATTTTTGACAGGATTTCCACCATGGCTGCTCTTTGTCTTTAAAAAAAGTGGGATAATTGAGTTGTCATTGTGTAGAATTTTTACCCACAAGCTCAACTTAATCTTTGAAAACATTTTTATAATAATTAAAACAATAATCCTTTAGATTGAATTAGCTTTAAATTTTATGTACCCTTTAACAAACATCTGTTTTGTTTCAGAGGTAAAGCTGAATGTCAAATGCTAATCTACTAATGTTGAAGAAAGAAATTAAAACATCGATTTGTGTCTTTTTAAGAAAAAGTTTTAGTTAAAAAATCTAATTTATAATTTGAATGCTTATAAGTTGATTCAAAGCGTTACTATATGAATATGATTGGCACCTTGAAATAAAATGAAAACATTAAAAATTCAAATAAACTGTGATTTTAATACGTTTCTGCAGAACATTTATGAACTTAAATCAGCAAATGTTTTTGTTATCAGAATATAAGCTAATTTTCAGTTTGTTTTTTAGATTGTTTTAAAGATGCAGTAACTTTACTGCATGATTTGCTATGTGTGTTATGTATTTTCAGTTTAATAATTTTATCTTAAAGAGCATATAGCACATTGGAAATATGGGCTCTTTCATGCCCCAGATTAGAAATGCCTATGTTAGCCTGCTCAGGCTGCCACAACAGAATCTCATAGACTGAGTGGTTTATACAACAGAAATTTATTTTCTCAGTTTTGGAAGCTGTAAGTCTGAGATCAGGCAAGCATAGCCAAGTTTGGGTGAGGCCTCTCTTTTTGGCTTGTAGTGGACCACCTTCTTGCTGTGTCCTCACAAGGCAGAGACAGAAAAAGATAGAGTAAGCTCTCAGGTGTCTCTTCTTATAAGGGCTCTGATCCCATTATGAGAGCCCCACCCTCATGACCACGTCCAATCTTAATTATTTCATAAAAGCCCATTTCTCCAGATACTCAGGTGTCTCTTCTTATAAGGGCTCTGATCCCATTATGAGAGCCCCACCCTCATGACCACATCCAATCTTAATTATTTCATAAAAGCCCATTTCTCCAGATGCAATCACATTGGGTGTTAGGGTTTCAACATATGAATGTTGGGGAGACACAATTCAGTCCAT
>NW_007774261.1:0-4119 GCF_000696425.1 Galeopterus variegatus | reverse complement strand
AAAACTAGAGGAAGCTGGTCAGATCAGCAGGCAAATTGTGATATTGATCACAGAAACAGAGCAAGAGCCTCCGTATACCTAGATGTTCATCTTACCACATTTTTGATTTTGCTTTATTTTGAAATATTTCTACAGCTGGAAGGTTTGAGCTCATTTGGTCTAGTGTTTCTGCAAGTTCCCTAAAGATAAGGCCCTAGAGGTCTGGGCCTCGTCCAGACCCAGTAAGTCAGCATTTCCAGGGGAAAGGACTGACTGAGCATATTTTAAAATCCTCTAGGTAATCTGTATCATTAGGGACGAAATACTGACAGAGTGCCCGTGCGTGCACACAGCTAGTTAGTGGCTGCGCTGGGTGGACAATGTGTCTTTGGTGAGCACAATTGGGCTTTCTAAAAAGATCCATGAGAAGAATGTAGGAGGATGAAGGTTTGAACCTGTGTGTCCTTGCATGTGTCCTAAATTCTCTTGATCTTGATTTCCCCATCTGTAACATTCAGAACGAAGATGAGATTTTGGAGGGCTTTTCCAACTTCCCTGTTGTAGGAGACCACTGTAACCATTAGTGTACGGCCTGTAAAGTGCAGGAGCTGCTCCCTACTGATCTTTGAATCCCCAGCACCTAGCACATAAAGAAGCTCAGACAATGTTTGTTAAGGAAGAAAAAAAGTAAAAAAAGAAACCCATAAGAATGGGGCTTATTGAACTGGGTGGTCTTCACTATAAAACATTTTCCATAGTTTTGTCTTTTCCAGGCTTTTATGTGTAACAGTGATTTTTATAAAAGTAATTCTGTTGTTCAGAGCTGTATTACAATAAATGCTTATTACATACCTGGGGATTTTGTTTCTCTGGTACATCCATTAAAAACTCTCTACATCTTTAGGTTTATTTAAAAATGATTCACTCTCTTTAAGAACTCCTGGAAAGAAGCCTTTTACCTTTTCTCAAAAGTCCAACCCCAAACCATCAGACCTTTAAGTCACATCCTCTGTTTTCTTTAAAAATGAAAAACAGATAAAACTGTTGTTTTCCATTTAGTGTTTTCAGATGTCCTGGGGAACAGACCATTTCGAGGGAAGTATGTTACGATTTAAAACCTTACAACTTCAAAATTCATTTAAAAAACCTGGGAGGTTAGCCCATCCTCTAGGAGGCTGCTATTAATTTAAACCTCCTGTGTGGACAAAAACACAGGTGCAAGTCTTTGAAGGAGTCAGGAAATGAGCAATGCAAAGCACCAGGCACTGTCCTAAAACATGACTTCATGACTTCCAGGATGGCCAGAGCAGGAGCTGAACCAAAGGGGAATCATGTGTGGATGTAATTCCTCAGGTGAAGCCAGCAGGTCGATTAGAATTCGTTTTTCCATCTGGCCCACATTGGAGAGCTTCATAGCATGGTAGAGGGAGTGAGGAAGTTGAGAGGAGGGATGGGGAGGGAGAGGTTGAGGCAAACTGGCACCGACAGCTTGGGGAGTCCTACTGCAAGCTCTCCACTGGCTCAGTCTTGATCATTTTACGAGGACGTGGAAACTCCCCATGAACGTGCAGCCTCTGGCACATTCTTTCTCCGTATTTTGAGAAAGAGAAGCAATCAGGAAAACGGGAATGCCAATGTGTGATACTACGCAGACCTGGGGGAGGGAACCCTTTTTTTAGTCCACGGTTAAGTGCTGTGATCATTTGGTTCTTTTTTCAGGATTTTAAGTAAACCGTTAGGAATGAAATTGTTAGCACAGGGTTGTGTCAGAAAGCCAAAATTCATGGCTTGTGACTGGGTTTGTGATGTGGGGTGTTATTTGTGAACTGACACTGTCAAGAACACTCCCAGGAAAGGTCAGCACACACATGAAACTTCCCAGAGATCACCGGTTTATTTCAGGCATAACCTCTTGCAGGCAGTGATGCACATAAAGGTTTGGCCAACTGGGCAACTCATGTTCCGGGAGATGCCTGAATAGGGTCTTCTGGAGAACATCTGCAGGGATCTGCTGAACCCCAGGAAACTAGCCATCTTACCTCCATTTCCAACCCCTCTCCTGTTTCCCCATGCAGAACTGACCTCTCTCCGATTCATTTCCCATTTCCAAAGACAGGAATTAGTGTGTTTGCCCATACACATTTCCAGGGATTGCATTCTATTGATAATTCTGTTCTCTCAATTAGAATACAAGGCCCCAAAGGGAAAAACTATGCCTCGCCTTTTATTTGTACCCATGCATCTGGTACTTTACACAATGTCTCATAGTTGCTGACTTGACTGATAAGGAAACCTGATCTGATCAGAGAGTCTACCTGATGTAGGATTACCTTTCAGAATTTATCACATTGTTACACTTGTACTAATGCCTTGAATGGGCTCATGCGATGCAGATGTGTTGACAGATTTTCCAGGAAAAAAAAAAAACGAGAAAATTATGAAAGCTGAGAACAGGGCTTAGGTTGAAGATCCCTACCTATGGAGTGGTTATTGTAGGTCATGGCTTGCTTTCTCTATAAAACTGATGGTGGGAATCATGTCTTATTCATCTTGGAAATAATTGATATAATGCTTTATATGAAGTGGGAAATCTGTAAACAATTGCAGAATAGAATTGGAAAGATGTAGCTGCTGTCATTTATTCTCTCTGGCTGAGAAATAGACCAAGATTAGACTGAACTTTCACTTGTCTATTTCAAAATGTGAGTCTGAGCCAGGCGTCTTTCTAAATAGAAAGAGCCATAGATCCTGCTGAAGCCGATGCCTGGGAACCTGAGTGTACTCACCTAGCTGGCCCAGTGACTGCATTCACAGGCTTCTTCACTTCTCCTCTGGGAGGTGGGTCTTGGTGATAGAAGTCACCAACAACCTACTTCCACAAGTGAATCGGAAATCAGAGGTAAGTAAAAATGCAGGGTACTCTCCCAGCCAAATAGGCCCGAGGAACAATTGTAGCCAATGTGAGTAAATTCAGATTCTAAGTCTTTGGCCACCTAAGCTGCTAAGCCTTCATAAAAGTTGGAAGAAAGATCTCCAAGGAGAGAAGAGAGTGGGAAGGGAGTCTTCTGACCATCTGAGAAAGCACCAAGCTTTGTTGTACATCAGACTAATATGTATTTGGGAGGTAGTTGTACTAAGGAAACATGGAATCCGGAATACTGGCCTTTGGGAAAAAACAAAGAAAGTTTTCCTTGTTGGACAGATTAACACCTACACATTATTAAGAGCTCCAGGTACTCATTCTTAAATGGTTCACAAGTTTGGGGTGGCAGGAAAAGTAATGAAAATGGCTACCCACCCCTTGAACACATGGAAGTACCAGTGGGTTAGTTCTGTTCTCCGGGTCCAGGATTATGTTCTCTTCTTCTTGGGGCTTCCATGACAGAAACACATAGTTTGGTTGTGAGGCTGAATTCTGCTTACTAGTAAATAGAAGGCTGCAGGGCCAAAGGGAAAAGCCAAGATGAAAACACTTTCCTCAGTGCATTGTCAGCAGAGGCCATCGGACGAGATGCAGATGGACACAAATCTTCTCCCCACCTCCACGATGCCACCCTAGCCCCAGCCCCCACCTTGTCTTTTATCTGGAGGATGGCAGCAGCCCCTGATAGGTCTCCGGCTTCTTTCCCTGGCCTTTCACCTTGTTTTCAACACAGCAGCCAAAGCGATCCTTTGTCAGTGAAACTCAGAATGTGTCAAGCTTCTGATCTTCTGTGATAGGGTTGCCAGATAAAATTAGGGGATGCCTAGTTAAATTTGAATTTCAGATAAATAGTCAACAATTTTTTAGCATAAATATGTTTTAAAAGTTGCATGGGGACATGTTTACACTGAAATTTGTTTGTTGTTTATATTGCTTTCCTATTGCTGCTGTAACAAATTTATACAAACATAGTGTCTTGAAAAAAATCACGAATTTATTATTTTACAGTTCTGGAGACCAGTAGTCCCAAATTGGTCTCACTGGGCTAAAATCAAGGTGTTGGCAAGACTGCATTCCTCTGGAGGCTCTAGGAGAATGTCTGTCCCTTGCTTTTTCTACTTTATAGAGGCAGCTTGAATTCCTTAGCTTGTGACACCTTCCTCTGTATTCAAAGGCAGTGATCAAATCACTCCGACCTCTACTTGGGCCAATACATC
>NW_007774260.1:0-4119 GCF_000696425.1 Galeopterus variegatus | reverse complement strand
AGAGAGAGAGAGAGAGAGAGTGTGTGTGTGTGTGTGTGTGTGTGTGTGTGTGAAATCTCCAAATATAGCATTCATATGAGAGTTCCAATGGAGAAAGTTTGTGTATAAGGTAGTGGTTCTCAAAGGGTTGTCTTGGACCAGCAACATAAACATCACCTGGGAAATTCTAAGGCCCCACCCAAGCCCTACTGAATAAGAGCTCTGTTGTGTTCTAACAAGCCCCCCAGGTGATTCTGATGCCTGCTGAAGCGTGAGAACCACTGCAGTAAGGGATACCAGAATATGTCTATGTACATATGTGTGTTTGTGTATCATTTAAAAAAAATAATCATCAATCTCCTATTCCGGAAGACTTGATAGAGAGGAAGATTGTCACCTGTCTAAGTCTAGCATGGAGAAGAAAGTAAGGATTTGTGGCCCTTGAGGCCTTTCTCTTTTGAAGAGTCCTCTGTATTCACAAAGCCAATGGCTCTGGGAGTGGTTTGGGATATGACTAGTCAATTTTCACCTTCTATCTTCGTGGGTAGTATGCAGAATTCTAGTTACTCTCCCACCAAGATTGTTACCTAGTGGTTATTAGTCAGACACTAATCTAGGTACTGCTGTGAAGGGATTTTGTAGATGTAATAAAAGTCCCAAATCTGCTAGCCTTAGCATGGGGAGGTTATCCAGGTATGCCAGGTCCAAACAGGTAAGCCCTTTAAAAGTGAAGAACTTGCTCCAGTTGGTGGCAGAAAGTCAGGTCGGAAAGATTTAAAGCCTAAGAATGACTCAACGTGTCATTGCTCACTTTGAAGATGGAGGGGGCCATATGAGAAGATATGTGGGCAGTTTCCAGAAGTTGAGAGAGTCCCCAGCTGACAGCCAGGAAGGAAACGAGGACCTCAGTCCTATAACCACTGGAACTGAATTCTTGCAATAACTTCAATGAGTTTGAAACTGGATTTCCCCCTAGAGCCTGTGGACAAGGACTCAGCTTGGCCAATTTTTAGTCTTATACTCTGAGCAGAGAACCCAGCCATGATATGCCAGACTTCCCACCTCCAGGACTGTGAACTAATAAATGCATTTTGTTTCAAGCTGTTAAATTTGTAGTAATGTAAATGCAGCAGTAGGAAACTCATATAACTTGGAAGAGAATATGGCAGCTACAATATGGGATTCAAACATTTGGAGTTAGCAGAATCTAATCATTTGGAGTTGCATGAATAAAATAATTAAGGTGGTAGAGAGTGGAGAGAGCATCTGGGGGAAAATTCAGCTCAGTAAAGAAGAAAAAGTACATTGGAAGAAAGAGGAAACCTGACCAATGTATAACCAGGAGACACCAGGGAAGGCATTGAAAACCAAAGGGTAGACGGACAATTCCTGGAGGGAGATGGCAAACCACTGAAGAGACCCATGCTGCTGAGAGACAGGGAATTACACGGCAAGATCATTACTTCGGAGCATGTTTGCACAAAATATCATAATTTAATGGCATTGTGGACACTGTAATTTAATCCTTCCTTTTTTTTTTTTTTAAAGATAAAGGTTTAGAGACCAAGGAAGGATATGTGGATTGACTGAGGTTATAGACTAAGTCATTTCTGAGGCAGGACCAGAGCTCACATCTCCTGATGCCTCTTTTCATTCTGCCAAACTCTTTCAGCATCGGAGCCAGCCCTTCCCTAAGGAAGAGGAGTAGCTTGTATAGTCACTGAGAAGAGAGCAGAGGCCTAGAGATAATGGCCAGACTGTTGGTACCCCAGTCTTGCAGGATTAATCCAAGGCAGGACGTGATGACTTTTGCTTCTTAGCCATCTACAAAGTCCCTCGCTTTGTCACAAAGCCAAATGTGATTAGTACGCAGGGCATACTCTTCCAGAGAGCCTCAAACCTGATTAACAGGTTAGAAAACAGGGCCTGTGGAGCAAGACAGATGATATTGGGAAGCTTATATCCAGCAACAAAAGGCTAAAGCATGACCAGATGGGGAGGGCACAGAGAGGTCTGTAAGGTGCACAAACCGAGCTGCCTTTACGAGCACACACGCGAGGTCCAGCCCTGCTAAGCTGCTCCTCTTCTGTGCAGTTTTGTTTACTAAATAGATGATGGTTTATTAACCTCATAGCCACCACCCTTCACTCCAAAACTAAACAGAATATTAGTTCATGCAAAAGACCCTTTTGCTCAGATTGGAAGAAAAGTCACCCTCAGATTGGTATTTGTTTCCGTGGAAACCAAAAATAAATATTGATACTGCATTAATGGTCTGTGTCTCACTTAAGCTCCATTAAACTTGGAGCACTTGCAAGAAAACAGCCCATTGATGGCCCAGCTGAGGGAGAAGCCAGAGGCTTTATAAAAAGCAAGGCAGAGGGGTGTAAGCAGGACTTCTGAGTGCTTCATGACCAGGAAGCTCTTTATGGAATTCTTCCAAGCGAGGAGACCTACTTATGTGCACTCAAAGTCGCTGGTTAAGACGCTAGCCCCTGACTGAATGGATTTTTGTGAACCTGTCCTTTTTATAAAGAATAGTTGTGTGTTTTGGAAAGCTTATCTGTAGACAACATTTTCCAGGAACCCACATGCCCAAAGCACAGCGAAAAAATGAACTGAGCACCCAAATTAGAATATTTCTTTCTATACCACTTTTCCCAAAGCAATTCAAGCACAGACACTGAGGTCAGTATTGTTACTGTTTATATTTATAATTCTGCTTTTAGAAGCAGAGTATTTGATTTATTATATGAAAGTATTTTACAGCTTTAAGTACCGCTACTCTTTGGAATAAGGAACATCACAGCCTGCTTAATTTACACAGGGGATGTTAGGACTATTTAATGGCATGTAAACATTTTATAAGGTAAGTTTAAATTGCAGGTGATATTTAATATACTTTAGCAAAATGGACCACAAATGGATTCTAGTTCTTATTTATTGGCCCAATCTTTCTTATGGCATCAAAAGTGAATGGAGTTTTAAAAGGTGTTAAGAGTTTTCAGTACAGTTCGTGACACTGGGCACAATAGGTAAGTCTGCATAAAACAAGCAGCATGTGAATTAATTCCAGAACCAGAGAAACTATGAGCCTCTGAATCAAACTTTATTGTTTGGCTTCTGGAGCTCAGTCAATAGAAGAACCTGTCCTCGGGCCCTAGCTGAGCTCAGAACCCAGAGAGCTGCCTGGAAGACTACTGGGAAAGAAAACAGTCTAGAGAGTGTGGTTTTTTGTCATGAAGAAGACACTTGGAAAAAACCCTCATTAGCCAAATGGAATTGAGGTTCAGGGAGTATCAAGTTAGAGCTGAGGTTCCTAGTTTATCATAAAAGTGCAAAATAATATGTATTATAAACTTCCAAAGTCTCTGAGGGGTGAACCCGTGATTCTTGCCCTTTCTAGAATTTCTTTAAAAAACACCCTCACCTCTCACCTCATATTAGAGCCTGTGTGCTCAGGTGAGGTCAATGCCGCGCCTTGACCCCAGACTCCAGGGCTGTGTCAGGACCTGAGCATGATGCTAGCAGTCCAGGAAGGCACGCGGCCCAAACCAGTTCAAGGAAAGCCCTGGTAGCTGTGGTTCTGGGGAGGTGGTCTGGAGCTGTTAGCAGCCACGTGCCACCTGGTGTGGGGAGACTGCTGGAGAATGAAACCAGCTCAGGGAGAGCAATGCCAAGAGAGAAATCAACCCCTAGGACTCTGTGGAAAATAATATGTATTATAAACTTCCAAAGTCTCTGAGGGGTGAACCCGTGATTCTTGCCCTTCCTAGAATTTCCTAAAAAACAACCTCACCTCCCACCTCATATTAGAGCCTGTGTGCTCAGGTGGGGTCAATGCCGCGCCTTGACCCCAGACTCCAGGGCTGTGTCAGGACCTGAGCATGATGCTAGCAGTCCAGGAAGGCACGCGGCCCAAACCAGTTCAAGGAAAGCCCTGGTGGCTGTGGTTCTGGGGAGGTGGTCTGGAGCTGTTAGCAGCCACGTGCCACCTGGTGTGGGGAGACTGCTGGAGAATGAAACCAGCTCAGGTAGAGCAATGCCAAAGAGAGAAATCAACCCCTAGGACTCTGTGCAGTATCTGGATTCGGTTGTGCTGGACCTTTCCTTTGCTCATGGTCTCTGAATTCTGTGAGC
>NW_007774259.1:0-4120 GCF_000696425.1 Galeopterus variegatus | reverse complement strand
GGGAGCGCCGCCGCGCTCTCAAGCGGCGCACTGTAGCAGTGCACCACCGGGCTGGCCCCTAAAAAGAAAATATTTTTGACATCAAAAAATGTAGATAATAATTTAGCAGATATCAACTTGCTCCTAGCAAGCTTAACCAATTAATATCACAAAAGCAGTGGACACTCCCTGGATTGTTCCCTCTCTGAAACATCCTATTTTCTCCTTACTCAGAGGTAAGTAAAATACCGGGTTTGGTATTTATCAAAACCATGCATGACCTTATACTTAAGTTACATGTGTGTGTACTTCTTCACAATATATAGAACTAGCTGGTTTGCATTTTTTTAAGTTGATGTAAGTGATTTAATACAATGCATAATCCTTGCTCAACAACTTTTGAGTTTTATCCACATGGCTACTTGTAGCTCGAGGTCAGTTATTTTTGCTGCTGTATCGTCTTCCATTGCATGACTTAACACTCTTCTTGCTCTCTTTGAAATCCATCTCCCACATTGATGCTCCTGAATGAAGCCAGCAGTAGGTGTTCAGCTTCCCCCCGTGTATCCACTTCCATCATTCTAGAGTATTTCGAGAGGAAACCACTTCTTAAATGTTACCCTTGCTTTTGTTACTGACATGTTGCCTGTTTTTCTCGTATGCTATTGTAGCCTCCTCTTTCTACATCACTTTATACATAAAAGCAAAGGTGAAATGAAAACAGTTCGTGCTGGAAGCCCCAGCTCTTTCCACCGTTCATCTGTATGCACTTCAGTGTTCACCTGCCAGCAGGGCCGCCGGGTTGCCAGGCCGGCTTGAGCTTGACTCCTACTCCATCAAAACTGGGACCCAGCCCTTGACCTCGTGATCTACTGCCACCAGTCACAAAGTTGTGAAATAAATGAAGTTTGTCACCAGGAACTTAAGCTTTCCTGATTTGGGGCTCTTTTTGCTTTCCAACACAAATGAAAGCCCTTAGTGTGCAAGTTTCTATTACAGAACTTAAGCATATGCAGATGGGAGGGGGGCACGAGTAGGGTGTCTTTGGCCTGGAAACATTGTACCATGGAAAGTACACGCGTGGGAATCAGAGCAAGCTCCCATCCCAGCTTTGCTACATGCTCGCGGTAAGACAGCGGCCAGTTACCTACCCTCCCTCAGCCTAAATCTCCTTGTTTATAAAGTGAACTTCCTTTCAGTATTTTATAGGAATAAAAACCCTACTCATGCAGGAAGCAGACGCCTAGGGCAGAGAAGATACTAAATACATGTTAGTCTTCTTCTTTCCTTTCTCCCCCTGCTCCTCCCAGGAGCTCAGCCCCACACACATAAAAGCTAATTAGCGCCCACCCAAGTTTCTGCAGACTGGAAGGGTGCATGATCACATCCTCACACCTCCCCCCAGAAAGGACCTCTCTCTATAAAAATCAGAATAAGAACTAAATAGAGATTAATGCACATATAAGTTCATTAGAAATGTCCTATATTATGCATCCTGCCAGAGAGGACATAGAAAATAACCATTCCAGAGCCAAGCTCCTTAAGTCATCTATCACTGCTGAAACTTGAGACTTCTGGGTGCACCCCTCACCACCTCTCCCTAACCATCTTTAGACTACTTAATGAACCATGGCATCCATCTCCAGCCCCTAATCCTGCCCGAGCTCTAGCCAAAGATCCTCACCAAGTGCATTCTCTCGATGTCTCTGTGGTCTGGACCAGAGCTCCAGCTTCTTGCTCCTGTGCAGGGCAGTGCACCTGCTTGCTCCACCCTCCAGGTGCCAGAGTTGCATTCCTCTGGAGGAGTTTTATAGTTACGAGTACATTCATCAGATTTTTTTCATTCATAAGTGAAGGAAACGCAACTCAAACGAGCTCAAGGATAAAACCGCATGGGCTAGGACTTTATTGGGTCCCGTAGCTCTGAAGGCCAAGGGTAGGCTGGATCAGATGTGGTTGGATCCAGAGCCCCAACTAGGACATCACACCCCTTGTGTGTGTGTGTGTGTGTGCACATGCACACACAGGCACATGCACCCATCTGTCTTAGCTTTGCTCCCCTCATTCATTGTCCTCATTCTTTCCTGCCACACACAGGCTTATTCCACAGGATGGGGAAAGTGGTCCTGTTAGTTCACAATCCTATAGAAACTGACACCTGCCCTGCCTTAAAATCAAAAGAGGCTTTGCCTTTTATGCAAAAGCAAGATGCCACAATAGACAATTCCACCAGAACCTCAGAGATTGAGAGAAAGAGGGGCCTAAAACAGAAAGAAAGGCACTGGGTGGATGAAAATCTTCAGATACCGCAAGGCTCCAGAGACTTTCAAGGTTCTCTATTCTGAAATACACAAATGGTGACAGAAATAGGCAGCAGCGTAAGTGGCCATCTGATATCGGGCCTGACCTGCATTCACGAGCCCCTTTTCTCAGTCTCTACAGGGGAAGGAGACATTACTAGTGCTCATGGGGTTTTCCTCTCCTTCCTGGGCATCTGGGAAGATCACACATCCTTCTCTTGAGTGAGCGTCGTCATGTGGCTTGCTTTGCACGACGACGTATGACAGGAAGTGATGTGGGTTGCTTATTGGTGGAAGCATGTAAGGGTCAGTGCACAATTTTCTACACTCTCTTCCCTGGTGGCCACAATCAAAAAGGATTCTTATTTTGAGAAGTTGGAGCCAAAATATCCAAACAGCCTGAAATGAGAAGTAAGATCACAGAAGGATTTGGAGTAAAAAATAAAACTTTTCATCTTAAGCCGCTGAGAGGTGAAGGTTGTTGCTGTGGCATTAGCTAGCCTATCCTGACTAATACAATTGGGTTTTGGAAAAACAATATAGTTCTACCTTTTCAGTTAACTCCATGAACCTGAACATTTCCCTAACTCCTCTGTGCATAAATTCGCTTTTGCAAGCTGCCCAAGACCATTGCAGAAAAGAGCATTAGCAAACTGTTAGCAAAGGAAAATAGTTTTCTTTGACACTAAGGTTGTCAGAAACTGGCCGGATGCTCACTTGTCCTGCACTAAGAAAACTACATTTCCCAGCCTGCCTTGCAGTTGGGTTGGGCTGAGTGACTGAGTTCTGGCTGATGGATGTGGGCAGAATAATAACTTCACCTTCCAGACTAGTCATAAAATATCTCATATGTGATCTTCCTTACATTCTTCCCATTTGCGAAGCTAAAAGCTTGATGATGGGGCATACAGTGACAGGAGCCCAAACCCTGAATTATCAATTAAGGATAAACTTGCAGGATTGCTCTCCTTAAGAATCACCTGACCCACACAGCATAAGCTCATCACCCTAAATAATACTCCAAGCAAGAAACATGTCAAGGCAGTGGTCCCAGAGTGCAGAGGTGGTAGATTGGGTGGTTCCATGATTAAACGGGGAGCACAGGGCCACCATTGAAGGCTGAGGGCCTGACACCTAGAACCAATTTTCCAAGCTTTTGGCTTCAACTTAATCAGTGATGATGAGACTCAACTGAGGGGATGCCAAGATTGAGCAAGAGATGGAGCATCTTCACAAACTACTTCCAAAGTCATTTTTTATTTGCCTGATTTGCTTTTCTTTTGAGGAGCACCTCCATTCATCTGGTCTGTGCTGAGAGGGCTGCTCCGATTGTCCTTTCTCCCGGGGAAGATTTTTTCCATCAACACTGAGCCAGAGACAGCAGAGGAACTCTGGACCCCTCCTTCCTGGGCAACCCCAGTCGCCTTCAACATACACAAATCTCTTTTGTTTTCCTTTGTTGAGCCTGGACACAGTAATTAGCAATACTAGTGACAAAATACTAAGCATTATTTTAAAAGACCATGGCATTTGATCATGTTCTAGATTTATCCTTAAGTACCCTGGGGTTGGGGGTTTTAAAGGAAAGTTTAAAATCCTTAATCCTGGTTTTAAAATTCAAACCCAAGACATGCTAGATATGCTCTGTCCAGGATTTCAACCACATGGTCTAAATGCAAAACCTTTGTTAGTTCCAGTATGCTAGGCTATAGTGAAGACAGGACTTGTCTTCTAGCGCACGTGTGCTGGGCATTGTGCTAGGTGCTTTACACAGAGGCATAGACAGGACCAGCCCCAGTGACATTGCTTCCCATGTGGCACAGTCAGTCCTTGAACCTTAG
>NW_007774258.1:3596-4121 GCF_000696425.1 Galeopterus variegatus | reverse complement strand
CTCTCCCTAGTCCCCCGGTGTGTTCTCTCCCCAATCACCCCGGTGTGTTCTCTCTCCCCAGTCCCCCGGTGTGTTCTCTCCCCAATCACCCCGGTGTGTTCTCTCTCCCCAGTCACCCGGTGTGTTCTCTCCCCAATCTCCCCAGTGTGTCCTCTCTCCCCAGTCACCCGATGTGTTCTCTCCCCAGTCACCCAGTGTGTTCCCTCCCCAGTCACCCGGTGTGTCCTCTCCCCAGTCACCCCGGTGTGTTCTCTCCCCAGTCACCCCGGTGTGTCCTCTCTCCCAAGTCTCCCCAGTGTCTCCTCTCTCCCCAGTCACCCCGGTGTTTCCTCTCTCCCCAGTCACCCCGGTGTGTCCTCTCCCCAGTCACCCCGGTGTGTCCTCTCTCCCCAGTCACCCGGTGTGTTCTCTCCCCAATCACCCCGGGGTGTTCTCTCTCCCCAGTCACCCGGTGTGTTCTCTCCCCAGTCACCCCAGTGTGTTCTCTCTCCCCAGTCACCTGGTGTGTTCTCTCCCCAGTCACCC
>NW_007774258.1:0-2596 GCF_000696425.1 Galeopterus variegatus | reverse complement strand
ACCCCGGTGTGTTCTCTCCCCAGTCACCCGGTGTGTTCTCTCCCCAATCATCCCGGTGTGTTCTCTCTCCCCAGTCACCCCGGTGTGTCCTCTCTCCTCAGTCACCCGGTGTGTCCTGTCTCCCCAGTCACCGCCAGTCACCCGGTGTGTTCTCTCGCCAGTCACCCGGTGTGTTCTCTCGCCAGTCACCCGGTGTGTTCTCTCGCCAGTCACCCGGTGTGTTCTCTCGCCAGTCACCCGGTGTGTTCTCTCGCCAGTCACCCGGTGTGTTCTCTCGCCAGTCACCCGGTGTGTTCTCTCGCCAGTCACCCGGTGTGTTCTCTCGCCAGTCACCCGGTGTGTTCTCTCGCCAGTCACCCGGTGTGTTCTCTCGCCAGTCACCCGGTGTGTTCTCTCGCCAGTCACCCGGTGTGTTCTCTCGCCAGTCACCCGGTGTGTTCTCTCGCCAGTCACCCGGTGTGTTCTCTCGCCAGTCACCCGGTGTGTTCTCTCGCCAGTCACCCGGTGTGTTCTCTCGCCAGTCACCCGGTGTGTTCTCTCGCCAGTCACCCGGTGTGTTCTCTCGCCAGTCACCCGGTGTGTTCTCTCGCCAGTCACCCGGTGTGTTCTCTCGCCAGTCACCCGGTGTGTTCTCTCGCCAGTCACCCGGTGTGTTCTCTCGCCAGTCACCCGGTGTGTTCTCTCGCCAGTCACCCGGTGTGTTCTCTCGCCAGTCACCCGGTGTGTTCTCTCGCCAGTCACCCGGTGTGTTCTCTCGCCAGTCACCCGGTGTGTTCTCTCGCCAGTCACCCGGTGTGTTCTCTCGCCAGTCACCCGGTGTGTTCTCTCGCCAGTCACCCGGTGTGTTCTCTCGCCAGTCACCCGGTGTGTTCTCTCGCCAGTCACCCGGTGTGTTCTCTCGCCAGTCACCCGGTGTGTTCTCTCGCCAGTCACCCGGTGTGTTCTCTCGCCAGTCACCCGGTGTGTTCTCTCGCCAGTCACCCGGTGTGTTCTCTCGCCAGTCACCCGGTGTGTTCTCTCGCCAGTCACCCGGTGTGTTCTCTCGCCAGTCACCCGGTGTGTTCTCTCGCCAGTCACCCGGTGTGTTCTCTCGCCAGTCACCCGGTGTGTTCTCTCGCCAGTCACCCGGTGTGTTCTCTCGCCAGTCACCCGGTGTGTTCTCTCGCCAGTCACCCGGTGTGTTCTCTCGCCAGTCACCCGGTGTGTTCTCTCGCCAGTCACCCGGTGTGTTCTCTCGCCAGTCACCCGGTGTGTTCTCTCGCCAGTCACCCGGTGTGTTCTCTCGCCAGTCACCCGGTGTGTTCTCTCGCCAGTCACCCGGTGTGTTCTCTCGCCAGTCACCCGGTGTGTTCTCTCGCCAGTCACCCGGTGTGTTCTCTCGCCAGTCACCCGGTGTGTTCTCTCGCCAGTCACCCGGTGTGTTCTCTCGCCAGTCACCCGGTGTGTTCTCTCGCCAGTCACCCGGTGTGTTCTCTCGCCAGTCACCCGGTGTGTTCTCTCGCCAGTCACCCGGTGTGTTCTCTCGCCAGTCACCCGGTGTGTTCTCTCGCCAGTCACCCGGTGTGTTCTCTCGCCAGTCACCCGGTGTGTTCTCTCGCCAGTCACCCGGTGTGTTCTCTCGCCAGTCACCCGGTGTGTTCTCTCGCCAGTCACCCGGTGTGTTCTCTCGCCAGTCACCCGGTGTGTTCTCTCGCCAGTCACCCGGTGTGTTCTCTCGCCAGTCACCCGGTGTGTTCTCTCCCCAGTCACCCCGGTGTGTTCTCTCGCCAGTCCCCCGGTGTGTTCTCTCCCCAGTCACCTGGTGTGTTCTCTCCCCAATCACCCCGGTGTGTTCTCTCTCCCCAGTCACCCGGTGTGTCCTCTCCCCAGTCACCCCGGTGTGTCCTCTCTCCCTAGTCACCCCGTTGTGTTCTCTCTCCAGTCACCCCGGTGTGTCCTCTCTCCCCAGTCACCCCGCTGTGTTGTCTCACCCGGTGTGTTCTCTCTCCAGTCACCCGGTGTATTCTCTCCCAAATCACCCCGGTGTGTTCTCTCAGTCACCCCGGTGTGTCCTCTCTCCCCAGTCACCCCGGTGTGTTCTCTCCCCAGTCACCCCCGTGTGTCCTCTCTCCCCAGTCACCCGGTGTGTTCTCTCCCCAGTCACCCGGTGTGTTCTCTGTCTCCAGTCACCCAGTGTGTTCTCTCCCCAATCACCCCAGTGTGTCCTCTCTCCCCAGTCACCCGGTGTGTCCTCTCTCCCCAGTCACCCGGTGTGTTCTCTCTCCCTAGTCACCCGGTGTGTTCTCTCCTCAGTCACCCCAATGTGTTCTCTCTCCCCGCCTCTGTCCTCCCCGCAAGGGCCCTGGACTCTAACAGGCTCACACAGGTCCTCATAGTCACAGAAGAAACACTTCACAAAGAGTCTTTACCCTGAACAAACACTGTTCGTGGGTAATAAAGGAAACCCATCTGCAGAAGTCACTCTTAAAACAAAGGACAGAGTCTCTAATGGTGGCCCTTCAGGTCCTAAGGCTCGCTCCACCCCCACTATGTGCACAGGGACTATCCCAACAAGTGAGAAATACTGGAAGCCGACGTGGGAACCGAGTTCTCAGGA
>NW_007774257.1:0-4121 GCF_000696425.1 Galeopterus variegatus | reverse complement strand
TTTTTTAAAAAAAAAACTTAGTATAATATCTAATACATAGTACATACTCAATAAATATTACTTTCCTCCCTCTTTCCCTGTTTCCTTTTAACACAATTTCTTACATGTTCAGTATTCTTCTGTTTATGGGTAGGAACTCATAAATATGTCTCTAAGGTAAAGAGAGTTTAGGTTTGAGCCAAACTGTAAAATTGGTGTTACGTTCTCACATCTACAGGAGACTGATTGGAAAAATCGGTATGGCAATTAAGAAGTAAGAGAAGGTAGTCTAAATCATAACAACCAGCTTCTGGATTGTGGGGTCTTCCTCAGTAAGGTTCTTTTTATATTTGCTGCAGTTCATGTTTTTAATCTTTTTTTCCACTATGTAATTCCTCCACAAACCACCAGCACCCCATTCCCTTCCAAAACTATGAGAAACAGATTGCCTATATGGATGCCATATATATTTGCTTTAGTATTTTTGAGACCAGAAAACCCATGCTTAGCACTATTCTAGGCAAGACAGATTACTGACAGGATTGATCCTAAGAAACTAGGAGGCAAATAAAATTGCCTTGAACCCCAACCTCATTTTCCTTTTGAATACTGCTTCTTTGGTCCCAAAGAAATTCCTGGTGGGGGCTTGAGGGTGGTTGCCATTTTCTTTTGGTTCCAAGAATCCCTTCTAATGCCAACTCATTCAAACCAGCTCTTGGACCATGCCCTATGTGTATTCCCCCACCTGTAATATTGTCAAACTTACTTTTATTCTGTCTGTAGAATCTTATTTCCAAAGTTCTGTCTAACTTTCTTATTTAAAATAGTCTGTGCAAAACATAAAGGGCCCTTAAACCAAGGTACTGTAAATGTGAAACCAGCTTCTGGTAGCAACAATCTGATAGACAGATGGCCTTTCTATTATTATATGTGAATCAATTTATACATGTTCTAGCAAAAGGAGAACAATGTTATGTTTTACTCTTTGAAATGCTGAGAAAGGGTAATAAATAAATTCAGTAGAAATGCACAATTAGGAAATACTCTTAGAAGTGACCATATTGGGGATTTATCCTAACAAGATCAGTAGTTGTTCCTGCTCCATCTTACAAAGTGTCTATGGCCAGGAAGAGAGAAAAAACTAGGGGGAAACAAAAAATTAAGATCAGTGATTAAACAATAAGAACAATGGCTAATAAAAGTAATTTTCTAATGCTGACAAAGAGTTAATCAAGGGGCATTCCTATCTTAGAGACAGAGAAGATAAAACCACTGCCCCCTAAAAGAAAAAGCCCCCAGTATCTCTGATACCAAGCCCATCAAAACTAAATCCCAATCAAATTTTAACACTGAATTAGATTCAGGTCCAGAGGAACAATCTGATTGAAGCCTATGCACTGAGTCAGGAGTAGATTAAACTAAAATTAACAATAGTTAACAGACTGTAAGAAAAGTAGTATTTTGTTCTACTGGCATTTATTTATTTAACACTTCAAACTTTTCATTGTTTTAAAACTGTTATCTCTCATGCTGGGCAACAATAAGTTCAAGGGCTTATTAGAGCACAGTGTACTTGATGTGAAAATACAAAAGTGCTAGCATGTCTCCATCTCAATTAGCAAGCCCAAATGTTACGCCCTGGGAAGACATGGCAAAATAGAATGGTTTTTGGAGTGAAAAACTTGGTTTTAAACCATAGCTTGGTTATTAACTAGATATGTGATCCTGGGCAATTTTTTTTTTTTATGTGACTGGTAAGGGGATCCTTGGCTTGGTGTCGCCTGCATCACGCTCAGCCAGTGAGCACACTGGCCATCCCTATATAGGATCTGAACCCATGGCCTAGGCGCCCCCAGCATCGCACTCTTCTGAGTGAGCCACGGGGTTGACCCAATCTTGGGCAATTTACTTAAACTACCATAGTCTGTTTCTTATTTTGTAAAATGAGTAATATATTACTAAGCAATAAGATTGTTGGAGAAATTAGAGATAATATATGCAAAATGGTAAGTACCATGCCTGGCACACAGTAAATACATAATGAATTGTCATGACTTTTATAATCTTGGTACATTCCAGCCCCCTATGGCCAGAGGTTTGTCTCCAAGTTCAGCTTATTCAAATCACAAATAAACCTGTTTTCCAAATTGATTGTAAAATTCAAATGATGTTGTTACAGACCGTGCCACACTTCCTTTCCCCAAAAGATGATCATCTGCTTTGCAACAGCTAAGACTAAACCTCTGCTGAAGTAGTCATGACTTCGTGTGTTAGTCCTTCTTTTGTATTGGCAGCATTTTATCCAGGGATTCTAGTTCCTTTATTCAACAACATACTACAGCTTAGGAACTGTACTAGATCAGAGAATACACAAATTAATAAAACCATACCTGTTTTCAAGGAGCTCATGAGAACTCATAACGGTATAATATAAAGAAAAAACTGGTTACAGATATTAATACATTTACTCTCTATTAATACATAGAACTAAATTTTTGATTCATGTACGTCTCACATTATGATTCCAGTTAGGAAAATAGAAATGATGCCAGTTATTTTAACAGAGAGAATTTAATATAGGGACTTATTTAAACAGCTATTGGAGGGCTAGAAAAAGCAAAAAGAGAACACTGAGATAACACAGAGGTAGTAACTGCAGAATGAAGTTACCATCCCTAGGGCTTGGGTGACAAACAATTGGGGTTATTAGAACAAAAAGCTTGGAGGATTGCCCCACGTTGCTGGGTCCCAGAATTCTGAGCAAGAAATGCTGCTCAGCAGGTGCTAATAGCTCAGGAATTCCAGTGGAACTAGGACTCAGCTGGTGCAGGCATCTGTGAGGAAGAAGAAATACAAAGAATTATTAGAAACTATTATGAACAACTTTATACCAACAAATTTGAAAACCTGGAGGAAATGGCTAAATTGCTAAATTTCTGAACTCATACAAACTACAAAGACTGAACCAAGAAGACATAGAAAACCTCAATAGACCAATAATGAGCAACAAGATTGAAGCAGTAATCAGCAGTCTCCCAACAAAGAAAATCCCAGGATCAAATGGCTTCACTGCTAAATTTTACCAAACCCCTAAAGAAGAATTAATGCCAAATCTTTTCAAACCACTCCAAAAAATTGAAACAGAGGCCATTCTCCCATACTTGAGACCAGTATCACCCTGATACTGAAACCAGACAAGGACAGAAAAAAACAAAAAAACTACAGGTCAATATCCTTGATGATTATAGATGCAAAAATCCTCAACAAAATATTAGCAAACACAATACAGAAGCACATCAAAAAGATTATACATCACAATCAAGTGGGTTTCATCCCAGGGATGCAAGGATGGTTCAACATACACAAATCACTAAATGTGATACACCACATCAACAAAATCAAGGACAAAACTATTATTACCTCAACAGATGCAGAAAAAGCATTTGACAAAATTCAACATCTCTTCATCACAAAGACTCTCAACAAATTAGGTGTAGAAGGAAAGTATCTCACCACAATGAAAGCCATATAGGACAAACCCACCACCAATATCATTCTGAATGGGGAAAAGACTTAAGCTTTTTTTAAGAATGAGAACAAGACAAGGATGTCCACTCTCATCACTCCTATTTAATATAGCATTGGAAGTACTAATCAGAGCAATAAAGCAGGAGAAAGAAATAAAGGGCATCCAAACTGGAAACTGGAAAAGATGAAGTCAAGCTGTACCTGTTTGCAGATGACATGATCCTATATATATAGAAAAACCTAAAGCCTACCAAAAAAACTCCTAGAGCTAATAAATGAATTCAGCAAAGTTGCAGGATACAAAATCAACACAAAATAATTAGTAGCATTTTTATACTCCAACAATGAACTAGCTGAAAAAGAAATCAAGAAAGCTAGCCATTTACAATAGACACCAAAAATAAAATAAAATACCTAGGGATAAAGTTAACCAAGGATGTGAAAAATCTCTACAATAAGAACTACAAATCCCTGTTGAGAGAAATTAAAGAGGACACAAGAAGATGGAAAGATATTCCATGCTCTTGGATTGGAAGAATTAACATTGTGAAAATGTCCATACTTCCCAAAGTGATCTACAGATTCAATGCAATCCCCATCAGAATACCAATGAC
>NW_007774256.1:2464-4122 GCF_000696425.1 Galeopterus variegatus | reverse complement strand
AGGAGGCTCAGAATTAGTTCCATAATATCTTTTATTAGACTATTTCAGTCTAATATTCCTAAAAGAAAACACATATCAGGCACAGGAGACGATTTATATCACTAAGACATTGACCGCAGCATGTAATATAGAAGAACAGATTACAGTTTGCAGGGATGGTTGCCTGGAGCTCAAGAGAAAGTAAATTTCTGCAGCTAAAATTGCATGTAGCCTTCCCAGGAGGAAAAAATTCATATTTAAATGCAACTTTTAACATGATTTACATGACCTAAAACACATTTCTAAGAGCCGGCCTGCATTTTCATGCTTTTGATTTCAGGTAATTATTTTTATAACTGAAAGATTTTCACCGTCTTTCATATTACTTTGGCCATAGATATAAGAACTTTTGATTTTCAGCTTCCTCTCCTCTTAAGAAAAAAAAAGAGTTTTCACCCATAAATTGTTTTCACAAAGAAAATAATTGCTCCAAACTAATTAGAAGAGGGAATGATAATTAATGCAGCCTGGGGAGTAAACCCATGTCTGATGTAGCTGTGAGGTCAGATTCACTTATACGCACTAATTCTGCTCAATATTTTCTGCAGTAGTTGGCTGGATGTTCTCACCGGCCACTGTTACAGCCACCTGACTGGTCTCTCTGTTTCCACACATGGCCACTCAGTTCATTCTTCCCACAACAGCCAGAGTGATCTTTTAAATAAAATCTCGTCCAATGACTTCCCCTACATCTAGAACAAAACCACAATTTCATCCCATCCTGTCCATGGTCCTCATGATATAGCTAGTACTTCTTTGGCCTTTAGGAAAGTTCTGAGAAACAGAGTGTGAGCTATGAATTTATGTCAACAGTTTAATAGTTTTGACCTGAAAATGTGACCAGCAGGATTCCCAGAAATAACTCTCCCAACAACTTCTCTTTCTGCCCATTTGTCACTCTGATTCTGGATCTAGAATATCCGGTGTTATAAATATCTTATAAACTTTATTATTATTTTTTTTTCCTCTAGCTAGAATTGCCCCAAGTTCCTGCACCAGGAGCAGACTTTGCTCCTGAAGAAGACATTCAGATCTGGGAAATCTGATAGAAGCATCATTTTCACTCAGATTTCCTTTGCATTGGATTCTTTTGTGTTTCTATCTAAATAGTAAAAATTGACAGCGTATGCCAAAATTCATAAATCAGTCTGACCCTTAGAAACGTATCTACAATAAGCAAAAGACAGCTATTTGTGGATGCAAACAATTAACTCAGTGTGGAAGGAAAACTCCAGAAACTGGCCCAAGGGAGCTAATCCCAACCCTGCTGCCCATTACTGGCTTGCTAGAGGCCTATCTCATAGCTTCTCCCTATCTGCCTCTCAGCCTTGCTATGAATTAATTTATATTGTTAGTCTTTTTAAGAAACTGTCATTAGGATTTGTTGATTTTCCTGAATATACACTTGATTTATTTGCCGATTTCTACTTTTATCATTGTTATGTTCTTCCTTCTACTCTTTTGGGGATATTAGTTTTGTGTTACTTTCTAAGATTTTTTGGATGGATTCTTTTGAGGGAGCTAAAGGTGAATGAATCAATTCACACACATACACACACACACACACACAAACAAACAAACAATAACAACAACAACAACAAAACAAAAAAAAACGGGGG
>NW_007774256.1:0-1464 GCF_000696425.1 Galeopterus variegatus | reverse complement strand
TGAATTTATGTCAACAGTTTAATAGTTTTGACCTGAAAATGTGACCAGCAGGATTCCCAGAAATAACTCTCCCAACAACTTCTCTTTCTGCCCATTTGTCACTCTGATTCTGGATCTAGAATATCCGGTGTTATAAATATCTTATAAACTTTATTATTATTTTTTTTTCCTCTAGCTAGAATTGCCCCAAGTTCCTGCACCAGGAGCAGACTTTGCTTCTGAAGAAGACATTCAGATCTGGGAAATCTGATAGAAGCATCATTTTCACTCAGATTTCCTTTACATTGGATTCTTTTGTGTTTCTATCTAAATATTAAAAATTGACTGTGTAGGCCAAAATTCATAAATCAGTCTGACCCTTAGAAACGTATCTACAATAAGCAAAAGACAGCTATTTGTGGATGCAAACAATTAACTCAGTGTGGAAGGAAAACTCCAGAAACTGGCCCAAGGGAGCTAATCCCAACCCTGCTGCCCATTACTGGCTTGCTAGAGGCCTATCTCATAGCTTCTCCCTATCTGCCTCTCAGCCTTGCTATGAATTAATTTATATTGTTAGTCTTTTTAAGAAACTGTCATTAGGATTTGTTGATTTTCCTGAATATACACTTGATTTATTTGCCAATTTCTACTTTTATCATTGTTATGTTCTTCCTTCTACTCTTTTGGGGATATTAGTTTGGTGTTACTTTCTAAGATTTTTTGGATGGATTCTTTTGAGGGAGCTAAAGGTGAATGAATCAATTCACAAGCATACATACACACACACACACACACACTCTCACACACACACAAAAAAACAAACAACAACAACAACAACAACAACAACAACAAATGGGGGGGGGAGAGAGGAATATATAACAACCACAATTTTTTTTGAAGTTCTTACAACAAGCAAATGGAGGGGACACACTTAGGTGGGAGGGGGGAGAGGGAGGAGGGAGGGAGGTTTCGGTGATGGGACACAATAATCAACTACATTGTATATTGACAAAATAAAAATAATTTAAAAAAATAAATAAAAAATCTGTATGCAAAAAAAAAAAGTTGAGATGCATTTTTAAAAAATTTTTATTCTTTTAAAATTTATTCTATATTCTAACTGATAAATGCAAATTGTATATGTTTATGGTACATAATGTGATGTAATATATGTATACATTATTAAATGGCTAAATCAACTAATTAGCATATGTATTACCTCACATCCCTATTTCCTTTTGTGGTGAGAACACTTAAAGTCAATTCTCTTTGCAATTTTCAAATACACAACAGCTTGTTATTAACTATAGCTACTGTGATATAAAATAGATCTCTTGGAACTTACCCCTCCTAAGAGAAATTTTGTATACTTTGGCCAGCATCTCCCCCACCCCCCAAATCCCCCATTCCCTGCCTCTAGTAACCACCATTGTACCTTGCTTCTACGAATTTGGCTTTTTTAGATTCCACATGTAAGTGAGA
>NW_007774255.1:2085-4122 GCF_000696425.1 Galeopterus variegatus | reverse complement strand
AAAAAAAAAAAAAAAAAAAAAAAAAAAAAAAGACCTCAGTGGGAACAGCTGACATTAAGCAGTGATAATCCAAACAAGAAGACCTCCTTCAGTTTAGAAAGAATTTAACTATTCAGCTCCTTTTCTGAAAGAGGACTGCCCATTATTAAAATAGTAATAACAGACTTGTATGGCACATTCTGGATTATTATGTTAGATTCATTTATATCCATTTTTTCCTTTTATTATTTGTGGAAAACATTCTAATTTACAGAAGCATAATCAATAGGAAGAAACAGTTACAATCAGTTTAGCACTAAAGAGTGGAAACATAAGTATAAAATGGGTATCATCTGTCCTTTAGCTTTGACACGGCAACCTAGGCCAGTAATCTTTGAAATTTGTTTTCTGACTTGCTAGTTCTGCAAGAAAGCAGTTTTCTACCAGCAGAGAAGCAAAAGGTCACGCTTTTTTTCTCTCTGCTACTCCCTGCAGATAAAAGCTTGAGGAGCAAATAGGATAGGAGTCGCTACTTAACAAGGCCACTAGGGCTGCAGCCCTTCGCTTTCCTTCCATTCCCTCCCTCTCTCCTGCTATTATGGTTGAGCAGGGCAGGAACAGCGAGAGAATTCATGTGTCAATTTTACTATCAAAGTTGCCACTCCCCACCCAGCATGATGGGTCATATGTTTTTTTTCCTCAACAAATCTTACAATTAAAATATCTTATCAATTCTTGGTTCTCTAAGAAGATTGTGTAAGTGAGCCCAAATATTAATACCAATAAGTAAAATCAACTCAGAAGAAAATCCACCTTGCTGGATTTACTGTTATTGGGTATCTCACCTAAAACCACTCACATATTCTTGGTTCTAAAATGTTTATACTCTAGCTAGCAAACTAATCCTTCTCACCTGAGCTCAAAGCTTTCTAAGGGCAAGCAACACTCCAAAAAAAATAAATAAATAAAGGAGGAAAGGGTCACCTGTTAAGTGATAAGCCTGTCTGTCTGCTAGTAGCATTGACAGAGCTAGGTGCTAGGAGTAGGACAAAAGCGGCAAAACATGGCCTTTATTTTTAGGCAGCTTTCAACCTAGGAAAGGAAACAACCTAAAGACCAGAGAACAACCCTAAAGTAACTTGTCAGCATGGTTTACTGCAGAATATAAGTGCAAAGGCAATTCAGGTGAGTGATTCTATTAAAAAGAAGAGAAAAAGAATGCTAGTAGCTACTGCTCTCCAGGGCAGGGATTCTTAAGTAGGAGTCTGTGAAGCCCAATAAATTTCATAGAAAGTTTTCTGTATGTACGTAAGTGTATTTTCCTGTAGAAGATGTTGGATTTTAACAGATACTCAAAGTAGCCCAGGATTTTCAAAAGTTAAGACCCCAAACTCGAAAGTATTCAAGATTCCTCCCTCCCCTCATCTCAATACACACGTATCAGCAGGAAGAGTTTCAGTACATTCAGGGAGCATTTCAGTCCAGACTAGTAAAGCTTTCACAGCGTTGAACAAAAGGAACAGAGATAGGTAAGCACATTCAAGCATTACTTCTACAAGCAAAAGAGGCAGAGGGGAAGAAGTGCTATTCCTAACTGGAAGAAAGAATCTCCCTCTCATCCAGCTGAATAGGTAGGTAACAAGCCTGGCATCTTCCACTATTTGGGAAGAGAGGCCTTCTCTTCTGCTCTCACTACCTTAGAGAACTAGTGGCCTGAAGGAGGGCAAAGCAATACATGGGGTAAATAATTTTATAACACGAACATTAGAACTTGAAAACTTTTAGACATTTATCTCAGCCTTTAATACTGCTACACAAACATTTATATTAAATTCTATGTCCACAAACTAGAACAGGAGCTTAAATGAGCCACAAGGACCACTTCATATTACCATATTTCAAATCTGGGAAAAACTATATATCTCAAACAAGAAGTGGTTTTTTTAAATAGAACACAAAAATTACATTCAAGCTAATTCTAACAACATCACTGGCAGAAAAAAAAAATACTATTAGTATAGTATATTTAGACCTAGAGATGAGAAGAAGATTTTGCAA
>NW_007774255.1:0-1002 GCF_000696425.1 Galeopterus variegatus | reverse complement strand
GGGCCGGCCCGAGACAGATGAGTTTTAATTCTTGTTCTTCCATTCACAAGAGGTAAGACCTTAGACAAGTGACTCTCATTTTTTCCCCCTACCCGCAAAGGGGTGTAACACCTATGACACAGGGTTGTTGTAAAGCTTATGTGATATATATAAATAATTTAGCACTGTCTCTGGCACGAAAATAAATAAAAAGAATTTATTCTACTGATATAAATGCTTATTCTTTTATCAGTAGAAAAAGCTAATAATACCAATCTCCTTTCTTAGATTTCAAAATATTGCCTGGCATAGTTTATAACTTACAAGTTATAAAAGATAAAGATAAAAATCTTTCCAGTACCCATCAATAGGAAAGTGGTCAAATAAATTATTGTCATTACTTCCTATGGACTACTTATTATATAGCCCTCCTGAAAGTTACTGATATGGAAAAGCCACCAAAAATATACACATATGCACATATTATATATAGTGTGTGTGCATATATATTTTTATATATGTATACATATAAATATACATATACATTTTTTGGTGGCTGGCCAGTGTGAGGATCCAAACCCTTGACCTTGGTGTTATCAATACCACACTCTAACCAACTGAGCTGCCACCAAAATTATTACGTGAATAAAAGCAAGCTGCAGAGCAATAAATATACTAAAGTCATGTTTATCTAAACATAGAGACTGGAAATATGGAAATATATACAACTGTTAATAGTAATTATCTTTGAAAAGGATAGTGTTTTGTATCATCTACAATTACAAGCACTACCTGTACAATTAAAAACTAAGAACAAAAAGAAAAAAACATTATTTGTAATTAAAATGAAAATTACTCACACAAGGCACTTATATAACCTCAGATACTCATTGAACCTTCCTATCAATGTCCCCCTCACTCCCCAAGTACACTGTGGTCTGACAGTCTTGAAATCCCCTTGAGCAGACATATTTTTGGTCTCATTTGCCAGACAATCTAACGCAGCCAAGGCAAAGATGAACA
>NW_007774254.1:0-4122 GCF_000696425.1 Galeopterus variegatus | reverse complement strand
TTTATTGATCAGTGAAATTCTGAGGAAGAAAGCAAGAAAGGGAAAAGGAAGTGAGGTAGCAAATGTAAAGGGATAGGCTACTGATGGAGTTTGGATGTGTTGTCCCCTCCAAAACTCATGTGGAAATTTGATCTCCAATGTGGCAGTGTTGGAAACTGATTGAGTCATGGGGGCGGATCCCTCATGAATGGATTAATGCTCTCCCTGGGGGAGGAGGGGTAGTGAGTGATTTCTTACTCCATTATTTCCCGCGAGAGCTCCTTGCTTAAAAAGACCCTGACCTTCTCTTGCTTCCTCTTGCTGTGTGATCTGCTTGTACCCGCCAGCTGCCTGCCACTTTCCACCATGAGTAGAAGCAGTCTGAGGCCTATGCCAGATGCAGCTGTCCCAGAATCGTAAGCCAAATAAACCTCTGTTCTTTATAAATTACCCAGTCTCAGGTATTTCTGTTATAGCAACACAAAATGGACTAAAATAGCTACCAAGATGACCATAGCTTCACTGCAAACAGAGCTGGCTGCTTGAACTTCCAGGGCTTCTCCAGAGAGTGTATATGAAGCTACTGCCTCTCAGAACAGCCCATCACACAGGAGGAAGAGTGAGCTATGCTGGCTTCTTTCTTTCTTTTATTGGTTGAGGTTTATACTCACATTAACTCCCCCACACTTCTGGATTGTACAAGGGCACTTCAAAAAGCTCATGGAAAAATAGAATTAAAAGATAATATGGGTGGGGGTAAGGGAGGAATTGGTAAAGGGCCATGAAAAATGATTACATTGTATAATGTTGAACATACTAATTATCCAGATTTGAGCATCACATATTGCACACAGTTATTGATATTCAACTCTGTACCTCACAGGTATGTATAATCAACTATGTTTCAATTAAAAAAAAAGATAATATGAGTCTTTCCATGAGCTTTTTGAAGTACGCTAGTATTATCCAGCCCCTCCAGGTAGCTTCTCGGGAAGCCAGACCCTCTGCAGTCCATTCTGGCCAACGTGCAGGTGCTTCAGGCTTTCCTAATCAGTGCTACATGTGGGGGCCCCTCAGTTTGTGGGGGCAAGGTCGCAGCAGGGGCAGTGGCTTCATGACTGTTCGATACCTCATAGAATTTTTGTGAAGATTTGGATAAGCAATATCCAGTGTCTGGCATTTAGTAAGCATTCAGTAAATGTTAGCTATTATTATTAATAGAAATTAAGTGAATTTGTGTGTGTGTGTGTGTGTGTGATTGTTGCATGATATGACTGGTATGAGCATTTTCTTCACCTTTCCTAAGCCTTTGTTAAGCACCCACTGTGCTCAGTCAGCACTCCAATACAGAGCCAGCCAAATCCAGGTGGTTCAATAATGCTGTGGATGGTGGTCCACAGAGCACGGGGCAGCCAGGCAGCCACATGGCTTTGCAGCAGATCCACAGTAGTGGCGACCACCATCCAGGCCATATATAGCTGTGCAACAGAGTCAAGTGTTCTGCTTTTATAAAAATATGACTAGTGATAATGCCTTCCATTCTCTAGCCACCTTAAAACATTCTTTTAAATATTCAACTTGTCTCTGAAATCCACTAAGGAAATAAATCGATAGTGGTTTTTGTTCTATAAATTACAGCCATATAGCTGAAGGATAGTTTGTTCATTCACAGAATCATAGATTTGCTTCTGAAACCATGAATACAGGAGTCCCTAAATGTCAAATATCTGAAGAATAATATTTTCTTTGGGAAATTTGCTACATTATCCTCTGCTTTTCATTAATCATAAAAATATATCCTTCATTTGATGAGTAACTCAAATCTTAATCTCATCACCACAGAAAAGAGGGCTCTTTCCTCCAATTTCTCTTTATGAGACATTTGTAATGTTTGCTTCCCTTGAGGGAACAATAGCTCTTGACGAATAGAAATATGATTTCTACTTGCTACTCTATATTTGCTAAAAACTGCTTTGATATTCTGTTTTGATTCCTGCTTCAAATACATGGAAAGGACTTTACAGTTAAGGGAAATGTGCTGATGAATGTGATAGAAATGAACCTCGAGACAGTGACAAAGTGAATCCTGGGCTTTCAAAAAATATACCTTTTGCTTTTCTGGATGCAAGAGTTGAATTTTTAAAAGTAAAAACTGATCAAAGTTATTTAGTCTAATGAAACTATAAGCTGTAAAACAGGTGGTTTCTAATAAATTTCCTAAACCATGCTTTCCTGTTGATGACAAATGTTTATCGTGAGGGTCTGGTATATGGGTTGGAACCATTTGATGACCTAGTTGCCCCTGTTCCTGGATCTACCCCACTCCCATTACCTGAGAACAGATTTGGTTTCATCAGTTCTGATCTTTTGGCCTGTACCTTAAACATGGCATGAAGGTACCCTTTTGAGCCTACTCTGGACCCTAGGAGAGGAGTCAGACATACATAGGACATGGAGCCAGGTGCCACTGAAAAGAAATGTGAGGAATTTATAGTAGATTTATGCAGAAAATATTTGTTTTAGTCCATTTGGGCTACCGTAACAAAATACCTTAGACCGACCGGCTTTCAAAGAACAGTAATTTATTTCTCACAGTTATAGTGGCTGGGAAGTCCAAGATCAAGGCACCAGCAGATTCGATGTTTGGTAAAGGCCTGCTTCCTCATTTACACCCACCATCTCACTGTAACCTCACCTGGTGGAGAGTCTTTCTCGGGTCTCTTTTATAAGGACATTAATCCCATTGATGAGGACTCCACCCTTATTGCCTAATCCCTCCTAATACTGTCACCTTCATCTTTTCTGTTCATTCAACATATAAATTGGGGTGGGAAGGAGTATGCAAACATTCAGACCCCAGTAGTATTGAGCTTTAAATTGGAAGATAGTAAAGAAAAGAAAGTCAGAGAACCAAGGAGAGAAGAGAACAAACATCCAATAAGCATCTCTATGTGCCAAGGGCTTTAAGGATATTTAATCTCCACAACAACCCTTTCATGGAGCTATTATTATCTTCATTTGTATAACTGTGAGAACAAAGGCTCTGAGAGGTTAGGTACCTTTTACAAAGTCACTTAGGAGTCAAGTGTAGATTTGTTAGATAGTAATTCTGTGTGGTGATTGTGTACATGGATAGGTGGCATGAGTCAATGATAAGAAAGGGATTGGAAAGCTAGATTTCACCCAAAGTGAAAAGCCTTATAATACTATGTCTTTTTCATTATATGAAGCTGGCTTGGGTCATTGTTAGCTCTGTAACCAGGACAAATGAACTTAACCTCTCTCTTCATTTCCTTGTCTTTAAAATGGGGGTGGGGGAAAGAGGTGATGCCTGTCATACCTACCGTAAAAGATTTCGTTAGTTCCAATAAGTTAATGTAAAGAAAAATTCAAACATAGAAAAATGCCATACGAATTCAACTCATTTGTCATAGCTTCTAGTTCCAAAACTTTACAATCCAGCTGGGAGGATATGACATAAATACAACTTACACAGAATAACCACAGAAGTGTAACTCAAGTTTTAGCTATCTTGATGTCCATAAAGTCCTCCAGTCTACTGGAGAATTCCCTCTCCTTTAAGATTTAATGAAAATGGTCTTGAACTCCCACCCTATATATAATGAGAAAAACCAGCATTGTTCCCTATAATATTTCTGTGGTTTCTTGGACACCTTACCTCTCTCCTTATAATCTATGGCTCTGTTCAGCTCCTACTGAATGTTCTGCCCCTACTGACTGGGCTGCCTTGTGGATTCTTGAATTCTTCAGAATACCACCAGCACCAGACCATATGGATAGCTGACTTTACCAAAGATTTGAGGCCAAAGATGGTGAGGTTTACAGTAAGATAAATATATTAGGTATCCCTGTTCTTAAATGCCCCTTGCCCATTTCTGTCTCTGAGAAGTACTCACTGGCAACCTCTTTCCAAACAGCCTTACCCCCAGTGCCACTTTCCTCCATTTTTTCTTTCTTTTACCTTCCCCTTTACCCACAACCCTATACTTACGTAGCAATGATAACTAACCCCAATTAAATATTTACTATGTTCCAGGCAGTATAGTGTTTTATGTATGTTCTCACATTTAGCATTTTCTCTCCAGGTATTCAGACCCCAGATCTCGAAACTTCACCTTTTTC
>NW_007774253.1:2684-4122 GCF_000696425.1 Galeopterus variegatus | reverse complement strand
GTGTGTGGCTGTGTGGGAACACAGGGGCCTGTTTAGAATAGGAGTGCACGAAGGGCAAAAGCCTTCAGTGCACAGAATCAGCACATTACATACTGAAAGCAGCACATGCTGGAAACAGCAAAGGCGCTCTGATTCTTTTGTAGGGAACACTGAGATCATTTTCTGTCCTGTTCACACACTTCTTTCTGTACTTCTTTTGATACTATACTCAGCTTGTTACATGGCCAAGGTCTTGATATTACAATAAAAGATGAGACAAGATTGAGCTCAAGGNTCACACCTCCAGTGGACTGTCTTCTACCATCTCTATTTTTACAGAGTGTTAAATTATGTTTCTCCATGCTTCAGCTAGGTGTGATTTTGCACAACTCATTAAAAAAATTTTTGAAGAAATTACATAAATGCCAGGTCTGCCAATTTTAAATGCTAACATAGAAAGGTGATAGACAAGTCCTGAATATTTATTTACTCAATTTTAGCAAATAAATTAAAAATTTTTACAACCTGTGACATAAAATAGGCTTCACCATTTTTCCCACAAAAGTAATTTATGCTAATTTAGTTGAACTTCTATGGTTTTAAGTTAAAGTTAAACACAAAAAATACTGGGTTCTCTTTCAAACCATAAATCACTGGACTTAATGACTTTATCTATAAGGAATGAAATTGTTTAGTTTCAAATAAATATTTTAATAAAATAATACAGATGGTAAATGTAACACAAATTAAAGACAGGGATTTAGTATGAAAGTAGTAATTGTAATATGTCATGTAAGAAAGTACTGAGCATAAAATTTTGTAAGGTGATTTTATAATCTAACAAGTTTTCAGATTCTATTAGGAAGTATAGCAAATATATAATAAAAGACTAAGAAGTCACCAGTGTTCAAAAATTATTGCTCAGTGCCTGGAATCAAAATTGAATGACAACAGTTTTACAGTTTTTTTGACTGTCTTTCATTTAGTGGACTATGATGAATTAGAGAAGTAGCTTAATACATATATCTTCTCAGATCATTTTACTCTCTGTATACTGAGTCTATAACCTAAAAGCAATTTTTGATGTATATTTGAAACATCAAATGGTAAAGAGGGAAAATTTTGAGCAACTCTGGAATTTAGATCCCTCAGTGTATATGCAAAATTGTTTCTTTTTTAAATTTTAATTAATTAATTAATTAATTATTATTTTTTACAGCATAAGATGTTGTGGAGCAGTTGGGAGGAAGGGGAAAGGAGAAAGAGGAGAGAAATGAGAGAGGAGGAGGAAGTGGGGAGTGGTTGGGGCCTGTGGCACCCCCCTTATTACAGCAGGGGAGCCCAGGGGACTTCCAGTGGTGGCTTGGTCATAGCTGGGCTGGACTCGAATGTCAGGGAGTGTGTGGCTGTGTGGGAACACAGGGGCCTGTTTAGAATAGGAGTGCACGAAGGGCAAAAG
>NW_007774253.1:0-1431 GCF_000696425.1 Galeopterus variegatus | reverse complement strand
CTGAGGGAGAAATGTTACATGCCTTTCCTGTCATCTGAGGTGGAAATCAAGGGCCTCAGCACGAGAGTCTTCCCTTTGCTGTTTATAAGGAATTTCAGAAAAATATAACAGAAAATGGCCTTCAAAGTTCTTTTACTAAAGGAATAATCAGATCTATAGCCACTAGTTATCATATGACAGCATAGGACTGAAAAACACTTGTTAAAACCATATTAACAATGGCTCATTAATACAGTGTTTGGCTTCAGGAATTTCATGATGCTGCCACCACTATTTCAATGGAAAATTTAAATAATAACATTCCAATTGGTATAGATATGCTGATAGGAGAACGGGGCTTATCTCAACCCTCAGAATCAATTCAGACTTCAACCCCAGGTGTTGTAGGCAGCTGTTAAAGCATGGAATAAAATTCCAGAAACAAATACCCCTACCAGTTCTTTTGCCACTGTTAGACAAAGGCCTACCAAACCTTGCATAGATTTTGTTAATAGACTTCAAGATGCTATCTCTAAACAAGTAGATAATGTTCATCTGGGAACTTGTCATTGTGTACTGGACTTTGTAAATGCTTTTTTCTCTTGGATGGTAGTTGATATCAGCTTGCCTTTGCCTGGGAAGGAAGACAATGAACTTTCCAAGTGTTGCCTCAAGGTTATCTGATAGCTCAACTATCTGTCATAGTTTGGTGGCTATGGACCTAGCCAAATGGACTAGGCCCAGCACAATTACAATGTTTCATCTTACTGATGATATGTCAGCCACCCCCCACCCCACAGGGCATCCCCTCCTGCAAAGGAGGGGGACCTGAGCACATTCACCAGACCAACATGGCAGACTGTTTACAGTAGTCCCCAATAAAGGAAATAAAGTTGAGGTCTTCATAGAGATCTACTTTGCCTATTGCCTGCAGTGACTAATTAAGTATCTAACAACCTTTTAGATGACTGGTGTACATGCAAATTCCGTGGGGTCTGGCCTGCCCTAGGGGAGTTGTACTAGGTACTGCCAGCAACACCATGCTTGGCTTGAAGGGAAGAATAGCTTGAGTTCTTGAGATGTGATATCTTCAGATAAGTTAAGCATATCTATTTATAGTTTTGTTGGACAGGTTATGCTTTGGGCACTTGGCCAGTTCCCAGAGGATAAACTTTCACTAAGTCTTGCAGGTGCAGTTGGAATGTTGCTACTATATTTATCAACTGCTTAGAAAATCACGAAAGGTGAAAGACTCAATTTATCCAGAACAGAGGATTTAATTTTAGATGAGGCTAGACAAATAAAAAAATTGTTTCTACAGAAATTTGGGGGATTTTGCCTAATGGCTTGGCAGGACTTACTTTAGAAAAATCTAGTTATTCTAGTCAAGGTATTCAAATAATACTAAGACATTGATTCAGATTATACTGGACAAATTAAAATTATGGTTTG
>NW_007774252.1:0-4123 GCF_000696425.1 Galeopterus variegatus | reverse complement strand
GCTCTGCTCCCCAGACCCCTGAGCTGAGGCCAAGACCCCTCAGTAGCCTTTCTTCTCCCACATTGGGCTCTTGGGCTCTGTCAGCTGGCCTAATCCCCATGTGCGATGTACCCACAGAAGCCAGAGAAAACTTAGGCCCTCACGCCCGTCTCTGCAGAATGGCCTCCCAGCTGCACTGGCCAGTTGCACCTGCTGCAGGTCCTCCCCTCACCTCCTGCCTTGGTCCCCAGGTGAATCCCTCAGACATGGTTCCTTTGAGCTTCATGGCCTCTGCCTTTCCTGGCTTCCCATTGAACCTCCGCCCTTGCTTTGGCCTCCCGGACCACTCAGCCATTGGGGAAGCCACACCAGGCCAGTCTCCAGTGACCCCAGGAGAGGAATGCAGACACCCACAGTGACCAGTGGCCCCGATGTAGGTCCCCACTTCTTGGTCTTAGCCATGTTCCAGAAAGATGAGGTTACCAGGCAGTGGGTCCCTAAGGATGAGAGAGTGACTGGCGTCCTGCTCACGTGTGCCAGGTCTGTGGAAAGGCAACGTGACGTGGTGGGAAGGCACTGTGGTGTGCAACACTGGGCAAACTGGGTTGGAGACCTGGTTCCCTTCTGACTGGCAGCATGGCATTGAGCTGGCTATTTGGAATATCTATTCACTCTTGTACACGTCTCCATAACAACAGCAATGACACCCCGTTTGCACCCTTCACAGAGTTGTTATGGGGGTAAAATTAAATTCTGTATCAGAATGGTAAGGCTCGATGTAAACATTAATTGCTTATTTAGATAACGTTATTTGTGGTAATCATTCTGCAAGACTGAGTGTTTTTATTCAGCTCCCCTGGCATAGTGGAGTCATGACAAGCCTCGGGTTTTCTGGTTCATGTAAGTAATGGAAATTTAGAGGGCTTTGTGAGGGGACAGCCAACAGGTGACACAGGTGTCAAGCATGAGACTTGCTTCATGGGGACAGGGCCCAAGAAAGCCCCAGGGAAGCACCTGCAATATCAAGCCCGAGTAGAGCCCCTCTGAGCACTACTCACTGGTCATCTCTTCCATTACCACAGTGGGAGGAAAAGGCACGTGAGGCCTCAGAGGGGCCCTCGCCAGCTATAATCAACCACAGCCAGTCTGTTTCTGACGGGCCAAGGGAACGACAGCAAGAGGCCCGGGTCTCATTCTACCCTTGGGTGACAAATTCCTGAGTGAGGAAAGCAGACAGGAGCTGCTGGCCAAACTCTGGGTAGGCAAGTTACAGGTGTAGACTTTGCCCTGAATGCTGGACGGCCATGCGACGGGGCAGAGAAGATTGTTACTCATTTGCTGAGATCCACACTAAGAAACTGACTTTGTCTTGTCTGTCAGGGACTTGCACAAGGCTGTGAAGGGCTGGACTCACGCTCTAGGTGGGCAGCACAAAGACCAGGTCAAGGGTCGCACAGGGGAAAGACAGGAACAGGCGATGGGTTAGGAGGTTGTTGCTGTAGTCACAGAAGTAACGGTGGCAGGAGTAGAGTAGCAATGGGAAGAGAGAAAAATGGACCAGGAGGCAAATTCAGCAGAGCTCAGAGGTGATTGGACATGGAAGCTGAGCAAAAGGAGGATTTGAGGGTGACTTTTTGGTCTCCAGCTTAGGCAAGAAATGGGGTGAAGTTTGGTTCATGTACTGAGGTTGGAGAAGGGCAAAGTCTTTAGGAGAAGGGGATGAGTTTCATTTTGCAAGGTATAACACAGGAGCCCCAAATCTGAGAGGGCACTGACGTAGTGTTTGTCTATTCCAAAGAACTCACCCAGTGGCCCAATGCGTAGAGACATTGGTTCACTATACTTAAAGGAGTTACGGACAGTGGTCTGTCAGCTGGATATCCATACCACCACAGGGTACATACAACATTTATATAGTTAACAGATCAAAGTAGGGGTGTACATCATTTTCAGGCTTATATGCAGACCCTCACCCAGCTCATATAACTCAGAGTGCGCGGGAGATCTGGCTGAGTAGATAAGTTAATNCCAGGAGGCAAATTCAGCAGAGCTCAGAGGTGATTGGACATGGAAGCTGAGCAAAAGGAGGGTTTGAGGGTGACTTTTTGGTTTCCAGCTTAGGCAAGAAATGGGGTGAAGTTTGGTTCATGTACTGAGGCTGGAGAAGGGCAAAGTCTTTAGGAGAAGGGGGTGAGTTTCATTTTGCAAGGTATAACACAGGAGCCCCAAATCTGAGAGGGCACTGACGTAGTGTTTGTCTATTCCAAAGAACTCACCCAGTGGCCCAATGCGTAGAGACATTGGTTCACTATACTTAAAGGAGTTACGGACAGTGGTCTGTCAGCTGGATATCCATACCACCACAGGGTACATACAACATTTATATAGTGAACAGATCAAAGTAGGGGTGTACATCATTTTCAGGCTTATATGCAGACCCTCACCCAGCTCATATAACTCAGAGTGCGCGGGAGATCTGGCTGAGTAGATAAGTTAATCAACTCACTACTGTCCTGGTGCCAGAGTGCTTTAGCACCAGTGTGCTAATTCATTTACTTAGGGTCCCTGCTTCCTCCAGTCTTCTGTTTGTCTTAAAGGGGATGTGCCTTTCCTTGGGTAACTATCTTGGCCAGGGGTAGTTTCCCTGGGTAGTTACACTGGTATGCACAGGGAGGGGGAATAGTGCTATATCCAGCATTTACCCTACACAAGGGTTGAATCGGAGGTACTTGTGGATATCCAGAGGGTAATATTGAATATGTATTTAGATGTACAAGGAAGAAATCTGAGCTGGAGATGTATATGGTGGTAATCAGCACCAATGAGGCCAAAGGCATGCATGAGTAATTCTTAGGAGAACACGTGGATTGAAATGGCACAAGTCAAACAGTGAGTGCCTTTTTCTTCAATAAATGGTGCAAGGGAGACTGGGTGTCCACACACCAAAGAATAAAATTGGACCCATATCTCACACCACATACAAAAATCAACTTAAAATGCATGAAAGGCTTAAATGTAAAACCTGAAACAAGAAAACAAGAAAACAGGGAAAACCTTCTGGACATTGAACTAGGCAATGATTTCTTGGATATGACACCAAAAGTGCAGGCAAGAAAATCAAAAATAGACAAGTGGGATTTTATCAATCTAAAAAGTTCTTCACAACAAAGAAAACAACAAAATAAGAAGGCAATGTATGGAATGGGAGAAATATTTGCAGACCATATATCTGATAAGGGATTAATAGCCAAAATATATAAGCAGGAAAAGAGGCAGGCCAAGATAGTGGACTACAGGTGCCCAGCACACTATCCTCTCACAGAAAGGGACCAGAGCAAGGAAAGGACAGCTAAGATTTCATCCTATGCAGCGCATCCCACCATGCAGCCCATGTTGCCCACATGGTGCCAGGTGACTGCACAGCTTCAGCCTTCCAATAACAACCCTACATGTAAATGGATTAAATTCCCCACTAAAAAGACACAGACAGGCTGATTGGATTAAAAAACTAAACCCAATTTTAGGCTGTCTACAAGAGACTTACCTCACCTGTAAGGACACACAGACTAAGAGTGAAGGGATGGAAAAAGATATACCATGCAAATTGAAATTAAAAACAAGCAGTAGTAGCTATACTTATATCAGATAAAAGACCATAAAAAGAGACAAAGAAGGCCATTATATAATGATAAAGGGATCTATCCAGCAAGAAGATATAAAAGCCATAAATATATATGCACCCAACACTGGAGCACCCAGATATATAAAGCAAACACTATTAGACCTAAAGAAAGAGATAGACCCAAATATGATAATAGTTGGGGACCTGAACATCCCTCTGTCACAATTGACAGATCATCTAAGCAACAAATCAACAGAGAAACAGGATTTAAACAACACTTTAGACAATTGGACTTGGCAGATATCTGCAGAACATTTTACATGACAACCACAGAATATACATTCTTCTCATCAGTACATGGAGTGTTCTCCAGGATAGGCCACATGTTAGATCAAAAATGAAGTCTCTACAAATTTTTAAAAATTAAAATCATTTGGGGCCAGCCCGGTGGCGCACTGGAGAAGTGCGCCGCTTGGGAAGTGCAGCGGCGCTCCTGCCCGAGGGTTCGGATCCCACATACAG
>NW_007774251.1:2435-4123 GCF_000696425.1 Galeopterus variegatus | reverse complement strand
TTTTTTTCCCGCTCAAGTCCAATAAAACAGACTAGCACTTGGGGTCCTGTGACATGTCTATCATTCATCGGGACATATTTTGGTTCTCTACTATAAACTTACCGAACACCTATTATGTACCCGACTTTCTGCTAAGCATTGGGGATGCAGAGAAAAATCAGCCGTGGTCCCTCGTCTCAAGAAACAGTCTCTGGTAGAATCACATGCCAGTAAGAAAGGAGTGTGGGAAAAACAGGGAACATGTCAAAATCAGAAGGCAAGCTTCATGGAATCTGATTCAAATTAACAGAAGTTAATTTTGATGGGGGCTTTTCTGTAGTCACCAAAAACCCAGGTTCACATCAACGGGCCTGTTCTGTTGTGTCACACTGGTGCACATCTTGTAGAAAAGGCTACATTGATTGTTCTTGCCAGGAGGGAAAACAATACGCAGCACCCAGGACAGAGCTGGTTTCATATTCAGTAATTTGGGTCCTATTTCATAGCCAAAAAGCACAAAGCAGCTGGTCTTGAGGAGATTATCTGTCATGCTGTATGGATGTCCTTCTGCCCAGGGCCTGAATTGAGTTTCCTCCCAAGACAGTGAGTGACCAGGCTTATGCTTGGGGACCTGTCTCTTCCAGGATCACAGATGGAAGCCCCATTACAGCTACACACAGATTCATCACAATATGGAAACCCTTCAAGAAGGAAACAGAGCAAAAACACAAAATATGACCTGACCCAGTACCAGCCTCAAATTCTAGTGGATAACTCGTTATTCCTTCTCTGTGGTTTTCTGGAGACAAAGAAAGCCGAGTTCACTAGCAGATATCCTTTAAGACCGGTGCAAGCATCTTTTGTAACAATTTCTCTGACCCAGTCTTTCCCTTTCCAACACAATTATTCTTGGAGCATTTTATATACTTATACATTTTATAGTGTTTCCTGGACAATGCTTCTACCACTGGCTTGCCTTGAAATTTAACTGACCACGCCTTGTGCATAAGAATTACTATTATAAAAAGATTTACATTTTTCTGCTATCCTCTTATCTTAAGCTGTTACAGGCCACAGGGCTTTTTCTCCTGCTGATGTTCCTCCTTGAAATGTTCTTTCCGGGATCTCCTCATTGCTCATTTTCCTTGTTTATTTTAGGTCTCTGCTCAAATTTTACTTCATCGTTGAGCTCTTCTCACCCTCCCTATGTAAAGAGCAATCCTCACCCCAAACCACTCTGGCATATTCTTTATCCTATCTCCTGCTTAAATTTTCTTCGTAGGTAAACTCATCAAGGCAGGGGGTGCGTCTCCCCCATACACACTGATATATCTCTGGGGCATTTTTTAGGTGTTCAACAAACACATGTCAAATAAACTAGCAACTAACTCATTTCCAGAAAGTCTCGGCTAATGCCCTTACAGTGACTGTATACAGTTCTGCAGAATTCCTGGGTTAAGGAATCCCATAGTCCTGGGTTTGAATCCCATGACGATCATTTAGCACCTGTGGGAACATGAGCAAGTTTCTCTTCCCTAAACCTGTTTCCTGAACCTCAGGATAGAGACAATAGCATCAGCCGCTGCAGAGCAGGGTGAGGATGGGCTGAGAGGAGCTCATGAAGGCCTGCGTCTACCGCAGCAGCTATCCAGAACAGGAAGATTATTTTCTCATCCTCCTTTTGCTCTGTTTGCCTCCTTCTGTCTCCT
>NW_007774251.1:0-301 GCF_000696425.1 Galeopterus variegatus | reverse complement strand
CACCAGCTGGTCCCTCACATTCCCCAACTTTATTAAGCAGTTGTGTGACTGGCATAGAGGAAGAGGTCAGACCTGCCCCTTGAGCAAGGGGCTCAAAGCCACGGTGACTTCCTCTTCCTGCAAGCACAGTTGCAATGGGTCTCTGTATTTCACCATTTAAAAAATAATTGATGGACACATCGTAACTCAGAAAATCTAAGTTACTTACTCTTGAATCACCCAACTAGTAATGGGTAAAGTCAAGATTCAAATTCAAAAATTTTGTGATGAATAGAGACTAAGTTGCAAAAAACGTAAAAAC
>NW_007774250.1:2354-3014 GCF_000696425.1 Galeopterus variegatus | reverse complement strand
TTCCAACTCTTGGCTATTGTAAAGAGTGCTGCAATGAACATTGGGGTACAGGTATACCTTCGACTTGATGATTTCCATTCCTTTGGGTAAATTCCAGGCAGGGGGATAGCTGGGTCATATGGCTGATCTATCTGCAATTGTTTGAGGAACCTCCATACCATTTTCCATAGAGGCTGCACCATTTTGCAGTCCAACCAACAATGTATGAGAGTTCCCTTTTCTCCACAACCTCACCAGCATTTATCATTCACAGTCTTTTCGCTTTTAGCCATCCTAACTGGGGTGAGATGGTATCTCAGTGTAGTTTTGATTTGCATTTCCTGGATGCTGAGTGATGTTGAGTATTTTTTCATATGTCTGTTAGCCATTTGTATATCTTCCTTAGAGAAATGCCTACTTAGCTCTTTTGCCCTTTTTTTAATTGGATTGCTTGTTTTTTTTTTCTTGTAAAGTTGTTTGAGTTTCTTGTATATTCCGGATATTAATCCTTTGTCAGATGTATATTTTGAAAATATTTTCTCCCACTCTGTTGGTTGTCTGTTAACTCTTTTAATTGTTTCTTTTGCTGTGTAGAAGGCTTTAGTTTGATATAATCCCATTTGTTTATTTTTCCTGTGGTTGCCCTTGCTTTGGGGGTCATATTCCTGAAGTCTGTTCCCA
>NW_007774250.1:0-209 GCF_000696425.1 Galeopterus variegatus | reverse complement strand
CTGAGAAAAATATCATTGGAATTTTGATGGGGATTGCATTGAATTTGCATATCACTTTGGGTGGTATGGACATTTTCACTATGTTGATTCTTCCAATCCAAGAGCGTGGGATATCTTTCCATCTTCTTGTATCCTCTCTAATTAAATCCTCTCATCAGTGGTTTGTAGTTCTCATTATAGAGATTTTTCACATCCTTGGTTAACTCAAT
>NW_007774249.1:0-4123 GCF_000696425.1 Galeopterus variegatus | reverse complement strand
TTCTCTGCCCTCTCAAAATATCCAGCTTCCATTTATTTTATTTACTTATAGTCTGATGGTATAACTTCAGAACTGAGTAGACATTTGTTAACTTCACAGGTTGTGTTTTATTTATTCATTCATTCATTCATTCATTCATAATTTATTACATAAATATTTATTTCAAATAAAAACTGTACTTATTTTGGAAATTTAATGATGACCAAGACATCAATAACCATGAAGCATAAAATCTAGAAGACTGGATAGACATTGAAATGTATTTTATAATATGAAAAAGGATAACTGAGCAAGAAAACATTGTACCATCCCTTGTAGGAGAGAGACCATATTTACTGTGGAGGTGATCAGGAACCTCTTTGTAGAGAAGTGAGAAACAAAATAAGTGTAGGAGAGTTCAAGGAGGAGCGAGAATGGCCTTCCTGTCTCTCTCTTTCCAAAGGTAACAGCTAGGAAAGTCCAGTAATAAAGAGAGAAATAGCACATCAACTAAAACAATAGGATAAATATAAGCAGTATAACTGAAGCAAAAGTGAAAAGTAAAAGAATTTCTTGTAGGCTAAATGGTAAACTGAGCAAAGGATATTAAGGCATTTTGGTTCTATCATGAAAGCGGTGTGGTATCATTGATGGGCCAGATGTCGTTAGACTTCTGTTAATCATAGCTCTCAGTCAACAGTGTGGAGAATGGATTAGAAGAAATAAAAGTGGAATATGTACTGTGAAAAATACTCGTAGAGAAAGCATGAAAGCGTATTGTGTTTTTCATAAACTCCCCCTCTCTCTATATATGCATGTGCGTGTATATGCATCATATATATGCTATGTCGCTTATTGTAATCTACAGAAAAATGTAGTTATCAAAATGAACATCATCTTCAAATTGTACAGCAAACTTATTTTGCTAATAGGCCCCATTTTGGCTTTTTCAAAGCATGCAATTTGGGGATTGAAGCACACAGGAAAGTCAGCTTGCCAATTAGATTTGATTTTGTCCTAATTTCAAGGTTATGATTAATCCATTAACTATCACTCATGCCAAACAGCAGTCAATTTGACAAATTTGTGGGATGATCTCTATTTCTCTTGCAAGCAAAATGCATTTCACTGTAGTAATTGACCATTTTCCTCTAAATGATGAGCTCTGATTGAATAAATGAAGTTATTTGATTCAGTGTCACAGAAGCTAACTTTTCTTTCAATTCCATCTTTACATGTCTATAGTCCAAATATGGAATTTTAGTAGTCTTAATAATAATACCTCATAATTAAAATAAATGTTGTCAATTTCTATAAATTATTTTAACAGTTTCTAAATGCATTCTCTTTTTTAAGCAATTACTTCCTAGGTAATTTTATATTAACTACATACTTTAAATATGTTATGCTTACTAAGATACACTTACATATACTTATTAAGTAGTGAAGCCACCCATATCTAAATTGTAAAGTCATGCTATGTATCTTTAATTAAGGCTGTGGTTATTTATAATTTTTATAAAAATACGTATCTTTGTTTTAAAGAGTTTTACGTAGCATACATGTTTTTTATATTTATGAAAATGTTTTTTTCCTAACCAATATTGTATTGAAGGTAAATAAAATTAACAAATTGTACAACAGTTATGGTTCTTTTTATGTATGTTTTTAGTTTTACTGTCTCTCCTCTTCATTGGGAAAACTGAAGCCTTATGTATTTTTCTTTTCATTTACACAACTGAATAGCTTAGTAAGTGTTTTTGTTTTAACATGTTTTGTCTCACTCTTTTCTGTCCTTAACTGGTTGCTTATCTAGGGCCATCCTTGACTTTTTTATTCAAGAGTTCGCAGTAATTTTATATCCTGGTCTAGGTTTTTGTCTCTTCTACACCATTTGAAAATATCATTTTCTTGTTAATACTTATCCACAATTTATGAGACATATAACGGTTATGCTTTCTTTAAAAAGCTTGTTTTATACAAATGTATGGTATGAGGTGGTCCTGCTGAGCCTTCGGATTAACTTGGACTTTCTTTATATTCAAGGCTTTCCATAAACTCTCATATTTAGAACTTACCACTAACACAAAGTCATTCATGACACGTTTGCCAGGCAGAAGCGGGAAAATGTGTTTTATAAAGAAAAGACTGAAAATCCTGGAATGGAAAGGAATCTGTAGTGGGAGAATGGAAGTTACAGGGTGGCCATGGAAAATATTTTTGGAACACTGTCAGAATGAAAATTCTGTGTTTTAAATGCAAAATTACCGTCTGGAACATAGCAAATGAGACCTTTAGTTTAATGTTTACTTTTCATAAGTGCACCATAGAGTAAATTTTTCCTAGAAGAATGCAGTGCACTTGCTAAATATATCCTTAGCAGGTAATCATTGTATAAACAAAAGTAAAAATATACAAAGTTGAAGGCAACAGCTCTAGTGTTTATCTTTTTTTTATATTTACATATATTTTTATTTTTTATTTTTATTTTATATTTTGGTGTAGCATAGTTGACCTTACATATCTGTGGGGTACAGAGTTGAATATTACTACCTGTGTGCAATACGTGATGCTCAAATCAGGATAACTAGTATATTCAACATTATACAATGTGATCATTTTTCGTGGACCTTTACCAATTCCTCCCTTACCCTTACTGGCCCCTCTAGTATTTATCAAGAGAGAATTTTGCTTTTTGCAACTAACCAAACCACCTGGCTTTTATAAGTTCAAAAAATAAATTTTATGAATTGGTTTTATTATAAAATTAGACAAAACAGAACACTTTTCTTGCCCTCTCTGCTTTCAATTTACTATTTAAAATCTATAAATACAGAGAAGCAATTCAAAGGGAAAGCCACTGTTCTATCAGTTCTCTGGATGTGTCTTGACATTTTAATTGATGTTCAGTATTAAGAACACATAGCCTATATGAAATAATTAAGGTAATTTATATATTGATTGTATTGGAACATGACCTTTCTCAATTTTTAACTTCTACCCAAGAATACCAAGGAACTTTTCCTCATGTTCAGGCTTTGTAGGTGCATTGTTCTCTTTTTTGGTGCAAACCCTAAAAGTTTTAATCCTATGAGCCACCTGGATTTAGTAATCTATGAAATCTATTGTATTTTCTAGTTACTAATTCTCAATATTCAAGTTTAGTTTGGCATATAAAAAATTACATTTCAGAAAGAAATAAATGTGATCTGTTAGGCCAATCTAAGGACACCACTTAACATGACTGACATGCTTAGCTTTGAATTGATTGTCCAAAATAATAAACCAATTTATTTTTCATAGAACTCTATAAAATTATTCCATGCATTTTAATGTGTTTCATGTCTGGATTTTTAGAACTCTACAACAATGTATACTTTTTCATCTTTGAAGATGGCTAAGTAAGGCAAAGACCTTATATCAGACATTTAAAAATAACTCTTTGATTATGAAATAAAATAAAAAAAATAAATTAAAAGAGTGACATTAGTGAGTACAGTAATATAACTTTGAAATTATCTTTTTTTTATTTAATTCATGAAATAATATCTTTCAAGTCTACTTATGTGCCTGAATTACTCAAAATCTGTGTTGTGCAATACAATAGACATTAGACACATGTTGATAATGAGCACTTGAAATGTAGCCAGTGCGATTGAGGCATAAAATTTTCAATTTTATTTTATTCTAATTAATTTTAACTTAAACTTGAAAACTGAAGTTGTGTAAAATAGTTTTTCCATGAGACACAGCATTATTACTTTGGTATAGCTACATTTCACTTTAATTGTTGCATTGTGTCAGATTTTGTACTTATGTTGAAGTGCCTGTGTCAATATGTGTAGTTTCTAGTACTACACATGATCACATCACTGTTCTAGTAGGAATCATTGCATTCATTCAATTTGAATGAGTCTTTCCAATACACTGATTTAACATTGTAATGTGCCTATTTGAATATTTCATGTAGACAGCACAGATTAGGGTGATACCTACATAAATTGTTACATTTTAATAATACAGTTGTAAGTACTAATAATTTTACAAGTATTTACTTGTTATTTTGACGATAATATAGATTCTTTTTTTCTATTTAAGTAGATAAGAATGGTCAGATTTGTAAATTTAAAACAAAGCTTTACAG
>NW_007774248.1:3756-4123 GCF_000696425.1 Galeopterus variegatus | reverse complement strand
GAAATCAAGAAAGCCAGCCCATTTACAATAGCCACCAAAAAAATAAAGTACTTAGGAATTGAATTAACCAAGGATGTGAAACATCTCTGTAATGAGAACTACAAACAACTGCTGAGAGAAATTAGAGAGGATACAAGAAAGTGGAAAGATATCCCATGCTCTTGGATTGGAAGAATCAGCATAGTGAAAATGTCCATACTACCAAAAGTGATATATAAATTCAATGCAATCCCCATCAAAATCCCAATGACATTTTTCTCACAAATGGAAATAACTATCCAGATATTTATATGAAATAACAAAAGGCCACACATAGCCAAAGCAAAGCTGAGCAAAAAAAATAAAGCTGGAGGCATAACACTACCTG
>NW_007774248.1:0-2041 GCF_000696425.1 Galeopterus variegatus | reverse complement strand
CACACACACACACACACACACACACACATAAAAAACGGGGGGGGGAGAAGACACAACAATTGCAATTCATTGAATTTAATATGACAAGGGAACAGAAAGGACGTTGTTGGGAGGGGGGGGAGGAAGAGGGGGAGGGAAATTTCAGTAATGGGCCACTATAATCAACCACATTGTATATCGAAAAAATAAAATAAATTAAGAATATTACCCATCTTAATCCATCCAATCCAAGTAATTCCTTTCTTCCGTCTCCCAAATATTCAGCCTAGCAAGTGATAAATAAACACTTGGGTAAATTAAAAAATAAATGAATCTACATTAATCACTGACATCCATTGAGGCATCCAGCTGATTTTCGGTGTGTGAGGCAGCATATGCCAAGCGATTTTATGTGATGAAACTACCACAATCTTTGCAAGAATTCTCTGAGATATATACTAGTATCATCCTCATTTTCTATGAAAGAGAATCATGGGGTTGAATAAGTTGCTCAAGATGAATCTTGCTGTCAAGGAAGAGCTGAGAGATGCACCCCGAGGCAATGTGACACCAGAGCTGAACTTGTAACCACCCTACCACACAGTCCATAATGCAGAACAGAGGACAGGGTTTCCTTCTCCTGATGGTGCTCAAGTTTGCCACCAAGGAGGTCATTTTTATTTTATTGATCTCAATAAGAAAGATGTGGGAACTTCAAAGCCGCTTGGTCAGTAGCAATTAAATGTAACCAGGCTTTATCACATAGAGGGATTTGTGAACATTTTATTTCCAAAAAGGCAATCCACCTAGAGAGTACTAAAAAATTAGTTTTTGTTTCCTTTGACATGTCATTTCTTGAAGCAGTCTTCTTAACTCGCTGCTCTTCTGACCCCCTTAGCAGCAGATACAATTCATTTCTTATGCAGACTGACAAAAAAGATGCACCGTATATGGCACTGCATGTCTTGACTTCATTATTTCTTCATAGCAAAGACTTGAAACTGTGTGTTAATGTGTGAGAAGGAAAAGGTGCCAACATGACATTTACTACTGCTAATATGAATCTGATTAATTCTACAACAAGAAACATTATTTTAACTCTTTGCATTCTACGTGGAGTGAGACCACTGGAAGCAACACAGGATAGCTTTACCAAATCACACAGATCATAGAATTTGGGGGGGAAGAAACAATAATGTAAACATTTCCTTGGCAGAAGCATCTGCAAATTCTCTGGTACAAAGGAACCTTATTCTGCAGGGAAAAATAAAAATAAAATAATAAAAGATCCAAGCAAGGCAGAGGCACTTCTCAGCTTTGTACTGGGTTCTGTATCTCTCCATCTTCTGGGAGAGTTTTGTTCAGACAGGAAAACAAGCCAAGGTAAGAGTCAAGGCCTCTATGAACTTATTGTTTTCCAGAGAATGGTAGTGCTGATTTTATTTTTATTTTATAGACTCCCTCAAAATGTTCCTCATTGTCCTGTGGCCTCGGGTGCATGTTCAAAACTGATTCTACATTTCAGCAATCCTGTACTTGAACTTGCTATTAAAGAGAAAATGCCAGAAGACCACTTGCACTTTTCACTAAGGGTATGCTAAACTAAGGAAATGGACCCTAAATCATGACCTCATGATTAATTTAAAACAAGCAAACTAGCAAAAACTCCAGGTAATTTTGTGAAAAATCTACTTCATAAGAAAAAAAATAAAAATAACAGCTTATTACAGACCTGTTTTCTACAAAATACTTCTCACTGTGGGATTTCTGCTGTTAGTTTTTTTTTCCTATTTAACTTCCCATACTCTTTCTCTCCTAACAGCATCCACATCTCAAAATACTTACACATTTAAAAAAATCATTTTATCTCTCGTGAAGTATTGATAATAAATCTTTGAGTTTTAAAAAATTATATGAAAAAAAACCATCTCTCCAAAATTTTCATTTTGTATATTAATTTTATCAAAATCTAAATACTGAAGTTCTTTAATTTTATTCCCCCTCCTAACAGGTTTGGCTAAAATGTCAAACATGTAGAAACTGTGAAAAATACCATAGAATG
>NW_007774247.1:1875-4124 GCF_000696425.1 Galeopterus variegatus | reverse complement strand
TATGTATATACATATATATATAAACTCAAACCTTCAAATCAACCCTATGAGGCAGGTGCTACTACTATCCCTATTTTTCTCATTTATGAAGAAACAGATATAAATGTTTCAAGTGTCACAATTAGGAACCAGAGGAATCAGAAGTTATCCCAGTAAATCTACAACCTGAACTTATAACAACCTCGATGCTATAAGCCACCCTAGAAATAAAGAGGATGAAGGAACACCAGAGAAAAAGGGGAATGAGGAGGAGCTGTCAGGAGGAAAACCAGGAAGGGCTGGGTTACAAAACTTAAAGGGGAAGAGAACCACAAGAAGCAAATGTTTGGAGGTATTAAAAGTGCAGGAGGTCAAGTCGTTGATCGTAACTGAAAAGCATCCAAAGATTTAGCCTCTAGGAGATGAGTAATGACTGCAGAAGAGAAGTTTCCCAAGGCCTGAGGGAGAGAAAACATGTGCATGCTTCATGTAATAGGAAGCAGGGAAATCCAGGATGCACAAGTCTGCCAAGAGAACTGCGAAGAGGAGAGAGTCAGAACCTAATTTAAAGATTTTCATGGTTTTTTTCTGCTGTTGTTGCCCTTGTTTTGTTTCTGGTTTGGGGTTGTTTGTTTTTAAGACTTCCATTTTTTAAAGGAGAAGAATGTGGATCCTATTATATGGCAGAGTCAGTAGAAAATGGAAGTTTTAAATATATAGGACTAGAGCCGGCCCAGTGGCGCACTCGGTAGAATGAGGCGCTTGGGAGCGCAGCGGTGCTCCCGCCGAGGGTTCGGATCCCATATAGAGACCGGTCCACTCACTGGTTGAGCACGGTGCAGGCGCAACACCGAGGGTTGCGATCCCATTGCCAGTCACGAAAAAAGACAAAAAGGAAAAAATAAATAAAATAAATAAATAAATATATAGGACTCCAAAGCCATGCAAGTGATTGATATATAAACATGAGAAAGAATGCTGATTGGAGACACTTTCAAGTCATGATTTCTAACCCCAAATAGGCCCCTGATGCTGCCCGACAACCACACCGCATTTCCACAGTCCACTCCCTCTCCCCTCTCTAGCCCAGCATTCTCAGCTGCAGCATCACCCAGAACTTGTTAAAAAATGCACATTCTCATGTCCACCCCAGACCTACTGAATCAGAAGTCTAGGAGGTGGGAAGCTTGAACAGGCCCCTCTAGGTGACTCTGAGACACCAAGTCTGAGAACCACCGCTCCAGCTATTTCCTAACTCTTCTCTCCAGACTTCCCACCCTCCCTCCCTCATCACCTCTCTCAGGTGACCTTGCTTTCTAACCCACTGGGAGAAAAGAGGCCATTGGAGAGATTCTCCGCTAGCTTCCACCACATCCATCCACCTCCCCGCATCTGTGCCCAACTCTGTGCCTTCTCTCTTTTCACTTTGCTCCCCTAACCAAAGTCAGCCCCTCCGCTCGTGTACTCGATCCCATTACTTCTCACCTAATTCAAGAACATCGTTCCAGACATTCTCCTCTCTCTCTTCCCACATCATCCATTTTTACTCTACTGGCTCTTTCCCATCATCATACAATATATAGTTATTCCCCCCCAAAAAAAATTTCTTGACCCCCCTTCCCCTTTTACCCCCCCCCAAATTTCTCCCCTTTAAAAAAAAAAAAAAAAAAAATACCCTCTTCCAAAGAGATGTCTATACTGTTTCCATCCCTCTCCATTCTTTCTAGAACTCATCCACAGTCAAGACTTTCTCCCCCACCACTCACCAAAAACATTCATGTCAAGGTCACCGACAAACTTCTAAATCGATTCTCAAGCTCATCTTATTTAAGCTATAAGCAGCATTTGACACAATTGATCTTTCCCTTCTCACTGGCAGACTTCCATCTCCTGGCTTCCAGCATGCCACCATCTATCTCCTGGGGTTTTCTCCCTGCTGTACTGGCCATTCCTCATTATCTCTGACGGTTCCAACTCATCTCTAAAACCATTTAATGTTGGGGAGCTCCAGGATTCAGTTCTTGCACACCTTTTCTGTCTGCACTTGCTCTCTTGGTAACCTCTTCTAATCTTATGGTTTTAAATAACACCCATATGCTGACGACTTGGAATTTTACATCACCAGCCCAGACCACACCAAAGTTTCACATCTAATGCTTTTTTTTTTTTCCCTTTTTGTCTTTTTTTTTCCGTGTCCGGCAACGGACCACAACCCTCAGTGTCGCGCTCGTACCGGACCGGGACCGGCAACGGGATTGCAACCCTCGGTG
>NW_007774247.1:0-962 GCF_000696425.1 Galeopterus variegatus | reverse complement strand
CTGGCATCTCTGCGAGGTCAGATAAGATACTATATATATCGGAGTCAGTAACCTGAGCTCCGGATTACCCAGCCCCGAGTCAGACTCCAGCTTCTGGGCTCGCCACTGCGCACCCTGCCCTGCTGGAGAAGGAGAAGCCCCCAGGTCCCATCCAGTGCCCCCGGCCACAGGTCAGTAGCTGCCCCTTTGGTATATGAGCTTCACTGGACCACTGTCTAGAGGACAGACATCAGTGAGTTTGGGGGAGCATGTGAGAGGCCACCCCATTGGGTCTATGGGTGCTGGGGGCAAGAGCAAAGGCTCCTCAGGAGGCTGAGGACAGAGAAAGATGAAGCCTTAGAGGAGAGGGAGGGAGCCTGGGACTCTTGTCTGGAGAGGGGGCAACAGGAGGTTAGCCTGGGCAGAGGTGGCTGGAAAAGAGAACTTAAGGATACCAATACTTCCTGGAAGCCCATTTCTTTGCCTTTTCTTGGAAGTGTAGCAATGCCCACCCCTACCAACCCCAAATCAAGAAGCACCCTATAGAGATACTGCCCTGGGCCTACCCATTTCTCTGCCAGTCAGGATTCTTCCTTTAATCTCCAATCTCTATTTTACCTCCTCCCCCTACCTCCCCCAGCCCTTGGGCAACTACTTGGAGCAAGAGAGACAGAGATGGACCCAAATTTCCTTAGATGACCCCCTGCCAAGGCAGGCAAGAGGATTAGGCACTAAACTGGTGGGTCCCTGGTGGCCCCTGATAGATAGAGCTGCTGGTGACAGGCTGAGGCTCCTGAGAGGAGTAGACAGAGTTCCTGGACTGTTCAAGCATGAATCTGCCCCACCCCACTACTCTACTTGCATCCTCCACACCTGCCAGGACATCCTTAATCTGATCCTCTGGGATTGGACTTTTGCGCCCGGGCAGTATAGCAGGCAACCCGAGCATAGGAGTGAATGTCAGAGAGTGTGGATGGAGGGAG
>NW_007774246.1:2297-4124 GCF_000696425.1 Galeopterus variegatus | reverse complement strand
AAAAAAAACCACTATTATTAATTTTATTTGTTATACCTATGGAATATTTATTTGTAAAATTAAGCTAATGGATCTAGTTTTATCCTTTAATTCTCTAGATCACTTCAAAACAACACTGGGTTTCAAGAGAGCCTCAGAATTATTCACCAAGCACATCTATCAGGAATATAAATAAATATCAGTATCTGTCCCCATTTTATAGAAATGGTAAAAAAACTACTTTGAAATATCGAAGTCTATATATAATAGGGCCTGGACTTGAATATAAATCTGGGTCATACATCCCATCTCTATGAAATATGTACCAAATAATCCTGAACACAACAAGTACAATGTCCTGAGTACCATCTCCAAAACATTGTTGCCATCTGACTGGCATGTGTCATTGACATGGGATCTTAACTCTTTCAATCTTTACATGGAACCTAAGTATCACTCTGGTCTTGCCCATGTTTCATGTTTTCTGTAACTCCTCTCAGATTAATATCCTTGCTGCAGTTCAAAGTTCTGTAAATTCATATCAAAATTCAATCAAAAATTGATAAAATTTCTTATTACTTTTTGAAGTCTAAACTCCATCTTTTTTTTTTTTTGAAAACTCCATGTTGTCTTAACACAAACTTCCATTATTTCTCCACCTGTTTATTTTATAACACTTTTGCATGCCTCTCATTTTCTCATTGATCACAACAATTATGTTAAGCTTTATAACTTTTAGACTTGTCGATGCCATTCTCTAGTCACAACATCCCAAATCTATCTGTGCATGCCAAAATTCTAATTCCCTTTCAAAGAAAAGTGCTACCATCTTTATGAAGGATTTCCTGATTATTTTTATGTTAATGTCCTCTTTCCCTTCTGTGAGTCCCCATATCTCTCCATAGTAGTCCCCATTTATCCTGAAGAATCTGTTGCATGACCCCCAGTGAATGTCTGAGACCACAGATAATACCAAACTCTCTATATACTAATATTTTTCCTACTCATACACATCTATGATAATGTCTAATTCATAAATTAGGCACAGTAAGAGATTAAAGACAATAATAATAAAATAGAACAACTATGAAAATATGCCAGTATCGCTACTCTTGCGCTTTCAGGCCATGATTAAATAAAATAAGGGTGACTTTATCACAAGCACTATTATACCACTACAGTTGATCTGATAACTGTGGTGAGTACTAAGTGACTAATGGGTAAGTAGCAGATACAGCGGAGATAATCTGTACAAAGGAATGGTTCTCTTCCCAGGCGGGATGAAGTGGGATGGCATGAGATTTCATCACACTGCTCAGAATGATACACAATTTAAAACTTATGAATTGTCTATTTCTGAAATTTTCCATTTAATATTTTTGGATTGCTGTTGACCTCAGATAACTAAAACTCCAGAAAGCAAAGCCACAGTTAAGGGGGGACTACTGTATTCTCTTATTTCTCTCTTTAAATCTCCATCAACAGAGCATCAATTGCTTATGCCATCCAAGATTTCTTTATGGCCCTTTTTGCTTCTTAATAGTCTCCAAAATTCATCTTTCTTCTTTTCTTCTAGGAATAGTGGAGACTATTCAAGAGTACATTGCTTAGAAGATGCCTTATTTATCAGTGTGCTTACTAAGGGATATAAACCAAGTATCAGAAGATGTAATTTTCATCCCCACACTGAGCAATCACAGCTGTATGCCATTTGGCAAATCATTCAATAATAATCTGAGCCACATTTTCCTTATATATAAAATGAGTTATAATAATACATGCCTGAAATTTTCCTAAGAAAAAATATTATACATATTAACACCTTGTATATTATAAGTTGATATACAA
>NW_007774246.1:0-1451 GCF_000696425.1 Galeopterus variegatus | reverse complement strand
ATTTTCCTAAGAAAAAATATTATACATATTAACACCTTGTATATTATAAGTTGATATACAAGTGATAACAAGATGGAGGCATGACCTTGATTTCATAATTTAATTATTTTTGTTTAATAGAGATATTGTAGTCAGAATATCGGGACAGATAGGGGAGGAAGGATGACTCTAGAGATGGAGATTATTTGTTATGTCTCTCAAGTCATATTCCAAACCTGTGTCTTACTCTTTGAAAGTGGAGAAGACTGAATATGTCAGTAAAATTGTTTCCCACTGGGAAAAATAAATCAGAAGAGTAGGAGGTAAAACATCTGTTCCTAAGGACCTTAGCACTGAATTGCTTCCCTGGTTAGGCAACTGCTTGCAAAGAAGAGTTAGTACAGCCATTCAGCTCTCAACCAAAATCTTTCTCCCCTCAGATAATGACTTGCCTGCAAGTATCACCTCCAGCCACGTATGGCTTAGTCTCTGGGCTACAGTCCTTAATGAATCTAGTCCTGGTTATTTGTTCTTCTACCATTGATCCTTGCCAAAGTCTAAACCAACCATAGCCAAATTATTTCTGCTTCTCTTTAAAAATGTCAACAAGGTACTAATAAAGTAAACACTGGTCTAGAACTGAGAATTTATGACTATCCTCAGGTAATATAAATTGCCTAAGTAAATCCCTGGGATAATTCAAATGTTGCTTCTGTTAGTAAATGTTGTTACTAGAATTCAGACCCTTAGATTGACCTTTTGTGCTACCTTGAAAGCAAAAATTTTTAATTGAGGGAATGTGAAATTTATCATATAGTTTGGATAACCATTTGCTATTTAGTTTAACTTAAACATATGAAAAAATTTACTGAACTTGTCTCATTAGTAGGAAGTTGAAATATCCATGGGAAAAGTATAAGCAAACTTTTTCATTTTATAATGCTTTTTAATGGCCTATAATCAAAGTACAATCAGCTAGCTAAATAAGACTCTATTAGCTTGTTTGTTTGAGTTCTAAACAAAGGGTAATGTAATTGCTAAGTTTTCTTCCCTACTGCAGATATTAGCCAGGCATGGGGTTTTTTTTTTGTTTGTTTGTTTGTTATTTATTTATTTTTCATCAAAGCCAATCATTGTAGACAGTCAGTCTGACCAAAGAGCATTAAAAAGATTTCTCTTCAGTAATAAGGGCTTTTAAAAAATTTGCCTGCATTATATTAAATACTCTTTAAGCTCTCTTATTCAATTTGCCTTTGAAAGTTCTGTAGTACTAAATCATAAGGAGACATTTCTCAAGAAACTAGAAACTCACTGAGCAATGCAAAACTATAGATGAAGACATACAAGCCATATTTGGGGGTTAGAATTTCTCAAGGCCTTTACTTAACAAAACAAAGTGCTGAGATGAGTTTATCGCTGTTTTTCAGGAATGTTTGTCACAAGCATTTTATGGTATCAGAGGATTTTTTTTT
>NW_007774245.1:0-4125 GCF_000696425.1 Galeopterus variegatus | reverse complement strand
TGGCTCACTTGGGAGAGTGTGGTGCTGACAACACCAAACCAAGGATTAAGATCCCCTTACCAGTCACTTTTTATTTAAAAAAAAATAAGGGAGGGCAAATTTATAAAATGTGAGTTATATCTCAATAAAGCTGTTAAAAAAAAAAAAAAGAAACACTGTCCATAGTTCACCATGACTCTGTGGCTGAAGGTCAAGCTCCTTAGTTTAGCAATCAAAGCTCTTCCAGGTGTGGTCCCATCTCAGCACCTTTGCACTTGCAGCTCCTTCTGCCAGGAAAGCTCTTCCCTAGAACTATAACAGTAGGACTTACTCCTTCAGCTCTCACAAATGTCACATGTTCAATGAGGTCTTCCCTGGCCACCCTGTTTTACACTGCAATTCTTATGTCCCTTACCTGGCTTTTTTTTTTTTTTTTATCCATAACACTTACCACTTTCTAACATTGTGTATAATTTTTCATTCTATTTATTGTCTGTTTCCCAACCAGTGGTGTACGAAAGGCAGGGTGATAGGAGTGGTCTACCCTGGGTACAGGCAAAAGGGGTTCGTGTCTGTAGAGAATTTAAAAATAAAAATAAAACTGGGCTGGCCAGTTAGCTCAGTTGGTTAGAGGTGGTGTTATGACATCGAGGTCAAGGGTCCAGATCTCGGATCTCCACACTGGCCAGATGCGCCCCCCTACAACCCCCACCCCTGCTCCAAAAAAACCCAAAAACAATATTCTGAAAATAGAACTGACCAAAGGTTGGTCTAGTTTTTATTACACTTCACACTGCTAATTCTAAACAGTGTCAGTGATAAAATAATCCTCTTCCAGGGAAAAAATCTTGCTAGTCTGCTTTCTAAAAAACAATGGATGCAATCACTGTTGAGTTTTCTTTTTTCTTGGTGGCAGCTGACCAGTATGGGGATCGGAAATGACCTTGGAGTTATAACGCTGCATTCTAACTAACTGAGTTAACCAGTCAGCCCAAGTTTTATTAATACATATGTAAGCTTCAAATTAGTTCATTTTGGGCTGGCCGGCTACTCAGTTGCTTAGAACATGGCGCTGATGATGCCAAGGCCCAGTGTGCGATCCCTGTACTGGCCAGCCACCAAAAATTAAATAAATAAATAAATAAACTAAATAGTAGATGAGAAATAAAAATGACAACACGATGATCATAAAGATGAAACTATTCTGTCATTCTACATATTCCTTTGGTGGTTCTGTGTTTAAAATTTAAAATAGGGCTGGCCAGTTGCTCAGTTGGTTAGAACACCTGCAGCCTTACAATACCAAGGTTGTAAGGGGTTCAGATCCCCATACCCGCCAGCTGCCAAAAAATAATAATAATAATAAAATTTAAACAGGGCGTGAGCTGTGAGGCATAACAGTTTTACTTGGTAGGTGGAAATTTTTGTTCATACATATCTTACAGAATTTGAGTAATATCTTTAAAATGGAAATTTGTTTATTTTCAATTGTTAATTGCTTGTTTCAAAACTGAAGAACAGCCAGCCGCCAAAAAAAGAAGAAAGAAAGGGCTGGCCCGTGGCTCACTCAGGAGAGTGTGGTGCTGATAACACCAAGGCCACGGGTTCAGATCCCTATATAGGGATGGCCGGTTCGCTCACTGGCTGAGTGTGGTGCTGAGAACACCAAGTCAAGGGTTGAGATCCCCTTACCGGTCATCTTTATATAGGAAGAGAAAAAAAAAAAAAAAGAAAGAAAGAACAGGGCCGAGCCCGTGGAGCACTCGGGAGAGTGCGGCGCTGGGAGCGCAGCGGCGCTCCCGCCGCGGGTTCGGATCCTATATAGGGATGACCGGTGTGCTCACAGCGCTCACTGGCTGAGCGCGGTGCGGCTGGTCTCAAAAAAAGGACAAAAAAAAAAACACTAAAGAACAAACGAAATAATACTTCTTACATGATTATTATTGAAAATAATTTTCTGGTAGAGAGGAGGGGGTATATAAAAAATCCACTCCAGACGTCAAATATGCTAGTTCCACCACTGTCCCCCACATTATTAAGGGAGTTCCAGCAGGGCAGGAATTTTGCTTTGTTTACTGTTGCATCCTTTTTGGGGGAAGGAGGTTTGGGGGGTCAGTATGGGAATCCGAACCCTAGACCCTAGTGTTATAACATCACTCTCTAACCAACTGAGTGAACAGGTCAGTCTTTACTTTTGCATCTTTTCCAGCATGTATCTGGCTCATAGTGGGTGAATGTGTGAACGAATGAAGACGCCTGAGCCTTCCCTCCAGCCCCAGCATCTCCTCACATTCCCCTCTGTCTTCAGCTTAAGCCAAGGCTTAATGGGGATGGGTGTGGGATTCAAGTGCTGGGAGAGAACTTTGGCCTCACATTCAAACTCCAAGTCCCAGGACCTCACCGATTAAAGAACATGGCTGGCATAAAACTTTAATTGTTTAAGGTAAACACCATTTGAGAACTCAGATAAGGCTCTGAGGGAGGGTGAATAGTGCGAGTGTTCCTGGCTCCTGGAACACACTGATGTCTTTCCAGCCTCAAGACCTTTGCGTTTGCTGTTCCTGATGCTTGGAATGTTTGCCCATTGGCCCTTCTCTTCTTTCAGAGTTCACTGTCAAAGCCACCAACTCACAGAGCCCTTCCACCATCAAACTGAAATGGTCTCGTTATTTTCCATCCCACTCCCCAATTCATTTTCCTGTTAAGTGTTTTCAAAAATATTTGATTATCCTGTTGGCTGTTGTCTACTCATATGCCAACCCCTCCCACTCCATCCCCTTTTTGAGAGTCAGCTCGTATATTCCCTCTTCCAGGAAGCCCTCCCTGACCCCCAAGCTGAGTAGGGTGCCTCCTCTGGGCCTCCCCCTTGGGGTTCCCTCCTCTCAAGTCTGATCCCTGTACCTGCGCATCCCCATCACAACCCTGACTCTTCTCTATGGCTGTGTGGTGAAGAATTTGCCCCCATATTTGTGCTGGGAACCCTGGAGGTGGGGTCCGGGGTTCTTGCTCGTTCATGGGTCTATCATCTCCTCCGGGTAGCCTTCCCTGGCCCCTTCTCAGGCTGGTTGGGGAACCTGTCTGGGCTCTCATCACGCTCCCGTCTTCCGCCATCCCAGATCTGACCGCTCTGCTTGGGCTTTCTCCGTTACATCCCTACTCTGCCCTATGCTTCCGCCATCATTACTCTGAGCTGTTCCTGTCCCGACGCAGGAGCCAGTCTGGCGTGGCCACCGCTGGGTCCCCACCATTGTACCGCGATTTATAACCTCAGCGAACGTTGAGTCTAGGAAGAAATACATCTTTCGCCCTCAAAAGCAGGCTGAGGCGAGGAGGACAGAAAACCACAAGTTTCCAAGAAACGTGTATTTGCCGCCCCCTCCTCCCACCCCGAGGCCCAGCCCAAACGGAAGGTACTCAGACGTCTTCGCCAAGCCCACTGTCAAGGGTGACAAGGGCCGCAGCGCTCAGCCAGGTCCTATCTGGGGAGGAGCTAGGCAAACCCCGCCCCTTCCCCCAGCGCCGGGGCGGACCCAGGTGCGCCGAGGGCCGGGGAGCGGCCGCTCAGGTGCCTGTTCTCTGCGCCTGCGCTCTGCACGCCCCGCCCCTCCAGGTGTGCCCCGCCCCCCGCCCGGCCAGCTACCTTCCGCAGCTGCTGCCAGGCGTCCGCCATTGTCTCTGGCGCCCCCCTGAACGCTTAGAGGTGTGGCGGGGTTCTCAGCTGGGGGAAGAGTCGCTGAGTGTCGCTGGGGACAAAGGCGTGAGTGAGGAGCGGACTGAAGCATCAAGCGCGTAGAAGGCAGAGCGTCCGCACACCAAAGGTCGGAGGAAAGGACTTCCAGAGACTTCGGCACCTCGCGGCTCCTCCCGGAGAACGGCCGCACCTGAACACGAAGCCCTCCAGTGCGCGTGCGCAGCAAGGGGCTTCCCGCAGCCGATCGCGAGACCCCAACGGCCGACTGCTCGAGGGCCTGGGCGTCCGGTGGAGCCGGTCATGGCGCAGCTGTGTGGGCCGAGGCAGTGCTGGGCTCTGCTTGCCCTACTGGGAGCGCTGCTCCTCTCCGGGGCCGCGGCGGCCGACGGAGAACCCGGCATCCACGGTGAGGGCCCGGCGGGTGTCCTGAGAGAAAGCGGTGGCCGAGAGGCTGG
>NW_007774244.1:1498-4125 GCF_000696425.1 Galeopterus variegatus | reverse complement strand
AGGTCTGGTTGGGGTCGAGCAGCACATTCTTAATTCTTTGTAAACAAGTTGTGTGGGTGGAGTTAGTGCGCACCAATATATCTTCTTGGTTAATTGCTATTGTGTGTTCTTCAGTTTGGGAAGCAGAAGCTGGCCAGCAGGGCTCAAGTCTAAAAATAGAATATGTTTACTCTGCTGGCAGCTGCTCAGTTTTTCTTTGGACTTTGCTGGTAGCAGTTGAGTTTCTGAGTTTCTCTTTGTACTGCTTGGCTCATAGTTTTGTGTGTGCTGAATAAAGACTATTCCTACTTCAGCCAAGGCTCCAAGGACCTTTTGCCAGTTACCTAGCTCATAAACCTGCGTGTGAAGCGTTTGTGAATGGGCTCAAGGGGTCTGTGAGCACCAAACCCCAGCTCTAGCTCTACATGAGTGTATCCAATTATATCAGGCACTTGTTGAGAGACACAAAAAAATGTCAGAGGATGTCTGGGGCATTTTCTAGGAAACTGAATGGCATTATGAACAGCATTTCCTTATTTCATTTGTTATGGTATTTTAATGGCTTTGCTAATGGTTTCTATCCACATATAGCAAGAGGTACCTTTCAGAGAGCAAATCTCCAAGCCCCCATCAGCCAGCCAGTAAATAGTCTAAGGCTAGCCGATTATCAGCAACCAAGGTCACCAAGGAGCATTGCTTCTCATTGAGAGTATCCAAAGCATCACAACTTGTTGCCTACGTTTAATGTTTAGAGGGAACTTTGGATAGTCCTTGTGTTAGTTGGCTCTGGCAGCTATAACAAAATTAACATAGACTGGATGGCCTGTAAATTATGGAAATTAATTTTTTACATTTCTGAAGGCTGGTAAGTCCAAGATCAAGGTGCTGGCAGATGTGTTGTCTTGGTGAGGACCCACTTCTTGATTCATAGTCAGCTTTCCTTTTGCTGTGTCCTCACATAGCACAGGGGAAATGGAGATCTCTGGGCCTCTTAAAAGAGCACTAATCCCATTGATAAGGACTTCACCCTCATGACCTAATCATCTCCCCAAATCCTACTTCCATATACCATCACTTTGAGGATTAGGTTTCAGCATATGAATTCAGGGGAGGGGTTGTGTACAAACATTCAATCTATATCATTTTATCAGTACCAACAATATGTGTTTGCTGACTGGGTTGAGTGCCTAGAGCAGTGCTGGTGATCCCAAGCCTGTAGGTAGCGTAAGCACAATGTGCAGTATGAAAGCCCTTTTGTGCCTAATAAGGTTGAAAAAAAGGTGAGCAGGGGGTCCAGAAGGAAATATAGCCCTCAGCCTCGGGTGTGCCTAGAGTATATACCATATTAGAGGGAAGTTCTGGTAGTGTAAGAATGGAGGAACAGTCAGGTCTTTTTAAAGTAAAATCAGAGCCCCTGGAAATCAAGAAACTGGCCTGAGGTAAGGGAAAAACCCTGTTAATGAGGTACCAATAGGCTTGTTGGTTTGAACAAAGCAGAGGTGTTTCTCAGAAATTGTAAAGCAAATCAGAAGGAGAGACTCCAGGTGAGCAATTTAAATATGTATTCTGATTAGTTTTGTGGAGTGGAGTGGCGTACAGGAAAGGGAGTGCTGGCTGAGGAAAATCCTTCAATGAGGTTGGCTAGAAATGTCTAATGAGAGCTGGCGACCCATCTAAGGACTGGTGGCAAGCCCAGTAATTAGTGCAGCAAAGGACCTGGGCTGTATACTCCATGAATGGCAGATGCATAATATGAGGAAACACTCTTCAGGATGGTGAAATAAAGCTCATCTTGAAGAAGGAAAAAATAGAAACAGAGAGGGGGAGAGGAGAGTACACCCTGTACTGAACACTGAGTGGGATCAATTAGGGGAATGGCGATAGGGAAAATATGAATTGTGCCTGTGGAGGGAGTAGTGGGCCCTGGCAGGGAAGGTATAGAATAATTCATGGGTGGGTGGGTTGGTGGTAGCCAAGGTAGGACAATTTTGAAGTCTGGGTGCCAGATGGTAAAAACCTTAGAGGAAATTTAGGATGGTTGCAGAAGTTGGATGTATCAGGCTATAGCCTGAACTAGTAGAACAGAACAGACAGAGGGTACTGTACACACAAAACAAAGCTTCGAGTAACAGAGCTCCTTAAAACATGTAGCAAACAATGAATCACTATGGGTCTGTGCTTGCTGCTATCCATAGCACAAATAACCTTCTGCAAGCGCTGGCAATCTTTTCTAGCAATATTTTGTGTAGCCATGGAGTCATCGCACTTATGTGGTGTGGTGAATATGTTGTAGCAGAGATTTACATGTTGCGGAAGGGTAGGGAGATGCTCTAGAAGGCGGCTAAAGTGATGGTGGCATTCTCTCCCCCAGAGACCTCAGGAACAAATCAGAGACAAACTTTGATTCAGTCTGAGTACCGTGGTCTGGAAAGCTAGGATAGTGGGGTGGGACTATAGGAGGAGAGGTGGAGGACAAGAGTGGGATTAACACAATCCAAAGCAAGAACAAAAGATGAGCAGCAGTGATTTATGGCAATAAAAATGAGGTCAAGGTCAGATGGGGTCAAAGTCATCTGAGTGGTATTGTTCAGATGGACTAAGGTGGTCCTCCGTGATGGATATGTTTGTCAGATGGCCTGAGGTCATCT
>NW_007774244.1:0-1160 GCF_000696425.1 Galeopterus variegatus | reverse complement strand
GCAATAAAAATGAGGTCAAGGTCAGATGGGGTCAAAGTCATCTGAGTGGTATTGTTCAGATGGACTAAGGTGGTCCTCCGTGATGGATATGTTTGTCAGATGGCCTGAGGTCATCTGGTGGTCCACTGGGATGTCGTGGAGTAGGCTAATGATGAGATTGTGGACTCCATTAGATCTGTAATTACCTAGTACCAAATTTAGACCCTAAGGCATAAAGGCTTGCTGGTCAGGAAGTCATAGAAATGTATGAATGTGGCTGGATAGGGAGGAGAGAAGAGGCAACTGTCTTGGCTTCCTACTGGGGATATAATAATCCCAGAGAATCCTGACATATTCAACCCCATATGAGGCTCTAAGACACCTCTTTTATAGTGGTCTGACATGTACTTTAGGAGGCAAAAATCTGAAGTTAGAGACATTACTTCAAGTGGCCTAGCAGCAGGGCATGTAGCTAGCATATGTGTTACCTTGGTGTTCTATGAAGTCTGGGAACTGTGCTGAGTGTCTTTGATTAATGTTGGAAAATTCTCAAGCATTATCTTTTTAGATATTTCTTCTGCTTCATTCTATCTCTCTTTTCTTGCAATCCTATATCTTGCAAGCACCCTGTGAATTTAGAATAGCCAATAGGAGCTGCTATAGACACTTTAAGAAACTTTTCTGCCAGGGTAGAAATGGAATTATGACGCTGGCTGTTATAGATGTGGCTGTTAAGTGTTGAAAAGCCTGAATGAGCGTGGGTTGAAGCATGGTCAAAATATAGCCCACCAGCTCCTGCATTCACAGGTGGGGTCTGTACAATGGACTTTGGTATTCCAGGCTCAGGCTATTACCGTAGCCAGGCTGAGATAAGCCAGAAGCCCAATCATTTGTGCAGTGTGGGTGTTACAGCTTAAGGAAGTAAGGGTTGCTGAAAAGTATGGGCATAAGACAGAAAACTGACCATAGCCATTCTAGATCTAGATATGGAGCAGAAGTCTCCATTTCTTAACAGAGAATGCTTTTAGCAGAGACCAACTTTAATTTATCTTAGCTTCACCCAACAATCCATCTAATCATAGGGATCTTTACTCCCAGCATAAAACTATCATTAGCATTATTAATTAAATATCTTTTATGCCTGACGATTTTTGCTAAAGCTCATGACTTAGGCAAGTTAC
>NW_007774243.1:0-4125 GCF_000696425.1 Galeopterus variegatus | reverse complement strand
TTATAAAGTCCAATGGATATGGAATTTCATCTCTGATTGTCAGGGACTATCACTCTGGTTTTTAAAAAATATTTCAATTAATATGCTATCCACTACATATACTTGAGTAAATCAAACACTTCTGGATATTTCAATAAATAATTTAGGACTATTTGGACAGAAATCAAATTCAGGTGCCAAACAGTTCAATCTCTAAATAATTTAAATTCAACTCAGTGGTAAAATACAGTCAAATACCAAATTAAATTCCAGATAAAATAAACAGTCAAATGTGAAGAATACAACCACAGAATCAGAAAGGAATGAGGGTGTGTTTTAGGATGAATGAATTAGGATCAACTAAACCTAAAAATAATAATTAAAAAAAATCACAAAGTAAATGATATGTAAACAAAATGAAAACAGCATACTTAGAAAAATATTAGTAATAAATATGTGTTATCATAATTAACCTAAAACTTCTCTTAAGGAGAATTAAATATTCTCAAAATATTCCAAAAAATCAAAGAAAAGAAAATTATTCCAAACACATTCTATGTGGCCAGAATCACCTTGATAACTGAAATCAGAAAAAGATACAACAAAAAAAGAAAACTTCAGGCCATTATCCCTGATGAACACAGATGCAAATATCCTCAACAAAATACTAGCAAACCCAATTCAACAGCACATCAAAAAGATTATATAGACCATGATCAAGTGGGATTTATCTCGTGGGTGAGATGGTTCAACATACACAAATAAAAAAGTGTGATATATCACATCAACAAAATTAAAGACAATAACCGTATGATCATTTCAGCAGATGCAGAAAAAGCATTTGATAACATTCAACATCCTTCGTGATAAAAAAAAACACTCAACAAATTAGCTATAGAAGAAAAGAATCAACACAATAAAGGCCAAGAAAGAACAGGAACAAGACAGCGATGCCCACTTTCACCACTCTTGTTAAACATAGTACGGGAAGTCCTAACCAGAGCAATTAGGCAAGAGGGAGAACTGAAGTAAAGAAGTGCATCCAAATTGGAAAAGAGAAAGTCAAATTGTTCCTCTTTGCAGAGGACATGATCTCATATGCAGAAAAACCTAAGACTCAAAAAAAGAAAAGAAAAAAGAAAACAAATACTTTGATTAAAAAATGAGCAAATGACCTGAGTAGATAATTCTAAAAAAAAAAGACAAACTAGTGACCAGTTGTGGTTAAAAAAAAAAAACAAAAAACCAATGCTCAATATCACTAGTCATCAGGGAAATGCAAAGCAAAACCACAATGAGATATCTCACCCCAGTTAGAATGAATATTTCCAAAAAGACAAATAACAAATGCTGGTGAGTATGTGGAGAAAAGGAAACTCATACACTGTTGGTGGGAATGTAAATTAGTACAGCCATTATGGAAAACAGTATGGAGGTTCCTCACAAAACTAAAAATAGAACTACCACATGATCCAGCAATCCCACTACTGGGTATTTATCCAAAGGAAAGGAAATCAATATGTGAAAGGGATACCTGCACTCCAGTGTTTATCATGGCTCTATAGCAAGATTTGGAACCAAACTAAATGTTTATCGATGGATAATTAGATAAATAAAATGTGATATATATATATATATATATATATATATATATATATACACACAAAATGGAATACTACTCACCCATAAAAAAATGAAACTCTGCCATTTGCAACAATGTGGTAGCAGTTTCATTTGTGTCTATAGGTACAGAAAGAATGGAGGTGATAAGGCTGATAATGCAGCACTAATTCCTTTTTAGTGTTGCAGCCTGTCCCTTATACTCTAGAGTACAAGCATCTTCTAAGAGTCCCAGTCACACATATACTATTATAAATCAAATTCTCTATTTCCACACACATGCATAAAAAAGCTCTATTTGACCTTTAATTGGAAAGGTATTTACTCAATAGTTCTATTTGGAAAGATTTGACATATTTACCATATTGCGTATTCAATCCATGATCGTGGCATAGCCCTTTATTTTAGCCCTTCATTTCAACCCTGGCTTGGAGATATTTGAAAAATAAAAATCAAACAATAAAAAATAAGACAAATAAAAAAACAAAGCATAACACTATTTACATAGCATTTACATTTTATTAGGTATTATAATTAATCTAGAGATAATTTAAATTATATGAGGGGATGTGAATAAGTTATTTAAAATACTTCTCCATTTTATATAAGGAAATTGAGCATCTTCAGAATTTGTACCTGAGGGGGGTCTTGGCACTAATTCCCCGCAGATACTGGGGGACAACTGTGATGTTGTAAGCAAACGTTGGATAAGTCCCTCCCATGGGGGAGCTCCATTTAACAACACTAGAGGAAGGTGTCCTATACCACTGGCCCTTTAGTTACTTAAAAATGAGAATGCTAGAATGTCTTTCCTCTCTATATTTACTGGATGATATGCAACATTGTCAGAAATTATTGAGGCAGTTTTCAAAGAAATAAGTTTTTGGAAAGGTCCACACATATGATAACCTTTTCTTAATCTCCTAGGATACATTTTTTTGAGGAATAATTGCTGGTCAGATGACACTTAAGAAAACCTATTAATTCACACCACTATATATTGGTAAGTGGACAAACACTTCATCTCTTTCTAGGATATGCTGGCTTTTATAATTTTTTTCAATCTGATTATATTTAAATGGTGACATTTATTTAGTTGTTCACTTTTCCAATTTCTAACAGGATTAGACTATTTTCATAGGTTTATAAAAAGGATATAAATCCCCAGTTGCTAGATAACTTATTGACACAAATTATACATCAGCATTACTAATTTCTTAAACTCTGATAGGTGACAACAAAATATAGGTAGTGTGGGACCCCCATTGTAAATAAATTTCTAAATGTTATTTATTAAAGATGATTATATACATAATCATTGTTTAAATAATTATTTATTATATATGAAAGTGCTTCAAAAAGTTTATGTAAAAATTGAGAGACGTGAATTAAGAGATGTACGAGTCTTTCCATAAACTTTTTGAAGTACCCTCATATAGTATTTTTAATGTAAATACACACATTGTGGTGGATGTCATATATGAGCACACACATATATGTATACATATGTGAAGTATCTGATTTCAAATTATGCATCAAGGTAAATGAATCAAAAAAATCAATTTTATTTTTATATAACTAATCATTACAAATTAATCATCATAAGTAATTCCGAATTAATCATCATAAGTAATTCCGTCAACTATTGTAGATATAATAGTTTAAAATACAATTGTGTTTCTAGATGCACCTTTTAAAATGATACAGTTACACAGTCAGATGTGCTGTTTATCTCAGTTAATGTTTTATTGTTGGACATATTCAGATAAAGAATGGCTGGGAACTTAATTAATAATTATAAATTTAAAAGTAGAGTAACAAACCAAATGTTAAAAATTGTGAGGTCATTTCTTATAGAATAAAAATTTATTTAATGAAATAAGTGCTTCATTTAAAATATCTCTTTGAACAACCTGCATCAGGTCGACTTTTTTAGTCTCACCACAAACCTCCTCTACTGTTACTCTTAGCCCTCAGTGTTGTTTTCTATAGTTTGTAAATCCAATCAGCCAGTTTCACACCTTTCTGCATAACTTAATCATCTATTTCCTAGAAGTGGGTGTGATCTTAGGTGAGTCTAATCACTTAAATAGCACACGCGTCCAGAGAAGGCCTCTGCTCCAGGGAAGACAGAATTTTCAGCTGCCAGGTGTTGAAGAGCAGAGAGTTACAGCTGACCTTGGTATCAACAGATCTTCCAGAGGTTCCAGTCGTGAGACCACGCATAGTAGACACTGGTGCGTATGGAATTGAGAGTAAAGGCCTTCATGCTTACTTTCCTTTACAGAAATACTTTAAATTTACCTGTCAGCCCATTTGGATCTTGTTAATCAAACAAGTAGCTCCTAGTTATTTAAAATGACATCAATGTAAAGTATCTGTAACTAGAGCATTTGTAGTATATGGTTTGAGTTATATTAAGTTATTTGATTTATTTTTATTCCATTCGTTTCTATATTATTAGATTTTTTTAGGCCTTAAAAATAATTTTCTGCAGTTTTTATGCAACTATGAAACCCATAACCA
>NW_007774242.1:1635-4126 GCF_000696425.1 Galeopterus variegatus | reverse complement strand
AGTAGAATTACTGGATCATATCGTAATTCAATTTTTACTTTTTTGAGGAACTACTGTACTGTTTTCTATGGAGGCAGCACCATTTTGCACCCCAACCAACAGTGCATAAGGGTTCAGATTTCTCCACATCCTCACCAACACTCATTACTTTTTTTTTTTTTTTTGATAGTAGTCATCCTAATAGGTGGGAGGTGAGATCTAATTGTGGTTTTGATTTGCATTTCCCTAATGATTAATGATGCTGAACATAGTTTTATATGCTTGTTGGCCATGTGGATATCACCTTTGGGGAAATGTCTATTCAAGTCCTTTTTACATTTTTCAATTGGGTTATTTGATTTTTTGTTGTTGTTGAGTTGTAGACATTCTTTAAATATTCCATATATTAATCCATTATCAGATATATGATTTGTAAATATTTTCTCTCATGCCATAGGCTGTCTTTTGACTCTCTTGATTGTGTCCTTTGATGCACAAATGTTTTTAAGTTTGGTATAGTCCAATTCATCTATTTTTTACTTTTATTGCCTGCAATTTATGTGTCATATCCAAGAAATCATTGCCAAATCTAATGTCATGAAGATTTTTCCCTATATTTTCTTCTAAGAGTTTTATAGTTTTAGGTCTCATATTCAGGTTTTTGATCCATTTTTAGTTGAGTTTTTATTTTTATTTTTTTGTATGTGGTATAAGGAAAGTGACCAACTTCATTCTTTCGCAGCTCGATGTTCAGTTTTCCCAGCGCCATTTATTGAAGAGACTATCCTTTCTCCATTGTGTGTTCTTAGCACCCTTGTTGAGAATCATTTGGCCATGCATGCTGTTCTGTCCATTGATCTATCTGTCTGTCTTTATGCCAGTAGCACGTTGTTTTGATTACTGTAGTTTTACAACAAGTTTTGAAATCTGGAAGTGTGAGACCTCTAACTTTATTCTCCTTTCTTAAGATTGTTTTGGCTATTCAGTGTCCCTTGAGATTCCATATGAATTTTAAAATGCATTTTTCTATTTCTGCATAAAATGCTGCTGGGATTTGATAGGGATTGCATTAAATCTGTAGATTGCTTTGGGTACTATTGACGTCTTAACAATCTTAAGCCTTCCAATCCATGAACACAGGATGTCTTTCCATTTATTTATCCTCTATAATTCCTTTCAGCAATATTTTGTAGTTTTCAGTGTACACATCTTTCACCTCCTTGGTTAAGTTTATTTGTAAGTATTTCATTCTTTTCAATGTTATTACAAATGTAATTTTTTTCTTTTCCTTTTCCTTTTCATACAGATCACTGTCTGCCTTTGCTTTTAAATAAAGGAAGATCTGGCTACATTAAGCTTACTTTCCTGCATGGCAATAGAGTTTTGAGCGAATGGCAGCTGCTCCCTGTGTGAAGCACATTTGTTCTCTGGGTTGCCGTAGTGTCTATCCAGCCTGCCTCTCAGTCCCTGCCTGGCCCTTGTAGACATTTGGGCTTTTGACTCCTTGTCTGGATCATCCACAGTGGAGGCTACACACTGCTGCTATTCATTGTGAGGGAGCTAGAGAGGCAAAATGCTCTGGAACAGACAGGCACCTTGGCAACTGAACAAAACAAAATCAAAGCGAATTTTCCATGTTCCTGAAATTCATCTTTAAGCCCCAATTATCTTATTGCAAAACATTTTGGATAGAAACTTTTGTGAAATATATTGTGTGCTTTTTTCTCTAAAATAAAGGATGCAGAATAAAATTAAACTATTCTTCATGATTCACCAAATAGACAGTAATGGCTGTCCTGTGTGGGCAATGAAGTGACACCTTCAGCAGTTAATGAGGTATGTGGGGTTGTTGGTCTCTTCCTGTAAATGGCCACAGATGCCTGGGTTCTGAGCACTCGTGCGTTTGCTGGGTGTGTTTTTTATCTCTTTCTTTCTGGAGGTTCTGCTTGTTGCTAACGATGCATCTGTCTGCAGCAATCTGCTTCCACTGCCCAGTGGATGCTTCCAGCGCGTCGTGGGTTGGGACCAGATAGCCACGTCTGTTAAAATTGTTGAGGTTAACAATGGCAAGACCAGGCTTGTGCAGTCTCTACACTGCTTCAGAGCTTACCCATGGGGTGGGGATGGGGGGCACCAGATGAGCCCACTCCCAAGTGGGAGTACAGAATTGAGAGCCAAGAACACCAAAGCTACAAGTTTTGGAGCTGACTCTGAGTGGGCAGGGCGGTGGGGCAGTCTCCTCTCTCCCCCAGCCACTCTCTGTAGGACTGTCCTGCAGCCCACCATCCAACAGCTCTTTTGAGAGGAAGCCCTGCAGCTGTGCCCAGCAGCGGTGTCATTGGGGCAGTCTCCTCTCTCCCCCAGCCACTCTCTGTAGGACTGTCCTGCAGCCCACCATCCAGCAGCTCTTTTGAGAGGAAGCCCTGCAGCTGTGCCCAGCGGCGATGTCACGCATGGCCTCCGTGACACTGAGCGGATCTCTGCCTGTTGTTCTTTCTTTATTATTTTTTAA
>NW_007774242.1:0-451 GCF_000696425.1 Galeopterus variegatus | reverse complement strand
ATTTTGCTAATTTTGTTTCATCTCTCCACATTTTGGGTGGGGAAGGGATGGAATACTTTAAGACAATCTTTTTCTTTTTTTCAGGAACCCATTTTTAAAAGTTATAACAGGATATAACTACCATTAATTGTCAACTATGAGCTGTAGCACTAGCAAGAAAATTTACGTGTATTATTTCTAGTTCTTCCAAAAACTCTGTGAGGTAAGTTATTCCCATTTTATAGATGAGGAAATTGAGATTCTGCTTTAATTTGTATCTAAAAGAAAATAGGCTAAATGGTAAGAGGTTCATAGGTAAATGAGGTTAGAATGCTATGAAGACAAAAAAAAATGTTTTTTTCCCTCTATTCTCACACACCATTCACCAGTCACTTCTGACACCAGATGTGCGCAGGTTTCTCCCCACCAACAACCACTTCTCCTGTGTAATGGATTGAATTATGTCCCCCCA
>NW_007774241.1:2165-4126 GCF_000696425.1 Galeopterus variegatus | reverse complement strand
GGTTGCGATCCCGTTACCAGTCAGTAAAAAAGACAAAAAGGAAAAAAAAAAAAAGAATATTTACTGCTGCTGACTATAACCAATAGTCTCATATCTCAGCAGCTCAGCAAAACGGGTTTATTTCTTGCTTATATCACAGTCTGATGTCTATCGGATTTTTTTAAGCGATGTAAGCATTCAGGATCCTTCCTGCTTGTGAGTCATCACCCCTTACAGTCTCAACAGACTCTTCCACTGGATACTCTGCCTTGAGATGGTCAAATTACCTTCTGTGTAGGATCCTGCAGGGTAAGTCAGGGAGTTCACAAACACAGTCACATAGCACCAACCCAAGAGCAAGAAAGCTAGAAACTGACGTTTCATGTGTGCTCTGGAATGGGGAATCAGTCTTTCACATCTGAGACATTCTGTAACAAGAATTATGTGTGGTAATTCTTATAATTAAAGCCATCAAAGTGACAAAAGTTGATGTACCACAGTTTCCTTATCCACTGATCAGATGATGGACATTTGGGCTTGTTCCAGCTTTTGGCTATTGTATATAGAGCTGCAATAAACATTGGAGTACAGTTATCCTTTCACCATGATGATTTCCATTCCTCTGGGTATATTCCTATGGTAGATCTGGAATACCACTCTGCTATAAAAAAGAAGGAAATACTACCATTCACAACAACATGGATGGTCTTAGAGAAAATTACATTAAGTGAAACAAGCCAGGCATAGAAAGAGAAATACCACATGTTCTCACTTATTTGTGGGAGCTAAAAATTAATAAATAAATAAACACACAAACAAATAAAGGCTGGGGGAAAGAAGACATAATGACCACAAAAATTCCTTGAACTATTTGTGCCAAGTGCACAGATACGATATGGAAGGGGGGAGAGGGGTGGAGAGGAACTGGTAAAGGGGCATGAAAATCAAGTACAATGATTTTTGAGAAGTAAATTTAATTAAATTAAATTTAACAAATAAAAATTAATTAATTTAAATAGGTGGAAAAAGTGACAAAAGTCGTTAGGAACTGGAAATTCAATGTAAAAACTAAATTTTCTGTGAGAATATTAGGTCTTAAAATATTTAAAAGAAAAAATGCTTCATAGAATGTATATTTTTGGAAAATGAGCATTACGGACCTCTGGAAACTCAACATAAACACATTTATAACAGTCAGTTCTGGAGTTGATTTATTGATTTGATTGAGATAAAAAACCTGCCCTAAGTTTATCATGTATATGGGACCCCAAATTCTTAAATATATATTAGAAGAATTAATTTTGCTTTTAAAAAATCTTAGATAACAATAATAACAATAGGTAGTAAGCAAAAATGTAATGCTTAAATTAAATGATGCCACATTGAAGATAACTTAAAATAAATAATGAAGCATATATCTTAAAATGTGTTTAGCAGATTTTAATAAAAAAAAATAAGTTATCGTAGTTACTAAATTTTTGCTCCACATTAATAATCATACATTAAAGAAAATTCAGCACATAAATTCTCTCAAATGAGTGGGAAAAGATATCTATGCTTTTCCATTTTGGAAGAGCCTAGAAAGGTATATTTAAAAATATTTTACCCAACTTCCTCAATATATTACTGTTTTGAATTAAGTGTTGGTTGTAACCACATGATACAACATTTAGAAGAAAATTGAAAAATTGAATTATTAGGAAATCATGTACACATCAGAACTGTGTGGATGTCATGGATAAACTTAACACTGTGACATGTTAGAGAAAGGGGTTTGAATAATATGAATTTAATTTAATGTAATTTAGTAATTAATTAATTTATTTTTTATAATTTTATTTAATTTATAAAAATCTAGAATTATAAAATTATAATTATAAAAATCTAGACACAGCAATTGATTATGAACCAAGGACTCTTTTCTGACTGAATTTTGCATATATGTGGTTCAAAACTGCAAGAGTTTTTAAGTCTGCCCACCA
>NW_007774241.1:0-838 GCF_000696425.1 Galeopterus variegatus | reverse complement strand
TGGACTAGAACACATCCTAAATCTTTCTCTGCGTCTAAAGAAACACCTGCCTAAACCAAGAATGCTCGATGCCAATATATGTTTCCTAAGGAGAATCCGCATCACTTATGTGTTTCCAAGAGACAAAATATCAGTATAACATGGCATTTTAAAATCTTCATTCAGGGTTTACTCCCTAAATGTATCCCTCATTTTGCATACAATGTAAAATTTTATTCAGTGCTTATTTTGATTTTCTTAACATATGTTTCAGTAATTAACATTGGGCAATTACTCTTTGAAACAATAACATATGGTAAGAATACACTTATCAGTTTTGATGTTTATCTAAGCAATATGTCTTATGGCAAGAAACATGCTTCAGAAATTAATGACTACACCACAAACATCTTAGCAAAATATTTTATGTGGTACTTAATTACTCTGAAGAGATATGCAATACATCATGCTTTATAACAAATTTTATTTCATAAATGATGATTTCTATATCTTTCACATTTAGTAAACTACATGTGTTTACAGTATTTTGAAAATCTTTTATCATGTAATACTGTGTTTCTCTAGGTTGATTACTATATATATGTTACATATGCTCATTTTATTTTCATTCTTCTCTCTACATTGATTCCTCCACATCTGAAAATCCCTGAAAAAGTAACTGTATGTATCCTATGCTGTGATATATAGTTTGGGGCAAAGGTAGTGACCTGAAAAGAATAACTACATCTACACAGGGTGAGTGATTTTTCTGACTTCTCACTGCTTTTTATTCCACAGATTTTTTTCCTCCATTCCTCCCCTGTCACTCTGCCACTGCCCCCACTTTCCCCCAACCCCA
>NW_007774240.1:0-4126 GCF_000696425.1 Galeopterus variegatus | reverse complement strand
CATCGACGTGAGCAGATGCCCAATAGGTTCATTCTTTCCTCATTTGTTTATTTACTCATTCAAGAAATAGTTATTGAGTGCCTACCATGTGTCCATTGGTGGGTATTTTGTTCATTTGCATGAGATTAATACATTTTTAGAATTAACTTTTAAATCTCACTTCAATTATTTCTTCTTCGGCTAACCTTTTTTATTTTCTTGCTTCTGAGTATCAGGTGCATGTAACATTCTGAAGCAAATATCTAAAGCCAAGTGGCCATAAGCAATTGGCCAATTGTCACAAGCCGTTGGCCATAGAGTGGCTGTGAACATTCCTAGGTCACCCCAGAGAGGATCCTGCAGCATTCTTGGGAGAACTGAGTCACTCTTCTATCTGCTTATTCGTTTTACAAAATTGCCATGATTCAAAACTGAATCAGTCTACCAGATCACGTACCAACAAATTTTGCATACCAAAGATTCTCTCCAACTGAGGTTCCACAAAACTATATTGGACCTTGCAAAAGTTAATTTAAAAAAAAGAAAGTAAAGAAAAGAAATTGTATCGAAAATCAGTACTTTTTTAATATAGCCCCAGATCTGAAATGTACTTTCTTTATGACCTTAAATCACTTAATAGCATGGTTTAGGGGCATCTGGAGTTAATCTGCCAGGGCAAAAGTCACTGTTGACTTCTATGCTCTATACCCTTGCATATAACAATGTAACTTGCATCCCCTCTAAGACTCAGTTTTCTTATCCACAAAATGTGGATAATAATGCCCACTTAATAGTGCTATTATGAAGATAAAATCAGATATTAAATGTAAAGCACTTAAAGTGGTATGTAGTAATTGCTCAATAAATGTCAGCCTTTAACAATCTTGGGTCCTCAGTTTCCACATCTCTAAAATGGAGTAGAGAAAGAATTACCAAGTCATCTTGTAGCCCTAGCTTTTAGGGTTTTTTGACTTGCCCCTCTCTTTAAAGATTGGGTTTATTGAGGTTCTGGAAGGTTCTAGAAATATTCCAATATTCATTATGGAGACTGGGTGTTGGGAGGGGATAGAAAGGTAACAAACCAACAAGTAATTGTTTAGAGTTCAGCATTAAGGGGAAGTTTAGAAAAGAAATCAAACTCAATAGGACCCTCCCAGTCTCACTGAGAGATGAAATATACACGTGTGAAATAGTGACATATAATAAACTTCTAAATTTTGCGGTACAGTAATTAGAGAATAACTCATCAAAAATAATATTGGGTGAAATGTACAGCAAAACAGCATTGTGACGATAATAAGTGCAAAAGGAGTTAAAGTGACAAACTTTTGAATTTTAAAAACCACAAAAGTTTCCAGAGGTCAGAAACCCTCCAAAGAATGCCTTTTCAAGCATCTTGTATTTATAAACTGTGCCATTACGTTTATAATCACAGGCATAGAAAATAACTTGTTTTCTAAAGTAGTTAATAATGAATGAGGTTAAAGAAATGGTTAGTGTCAAAAAGGACTCATTTTGCTGGTTATGTAAAAGGGCAAATTGCCTCATGTCTCATATTCTATTTTTGTTTTTTATAAGCTTGAAATTTATTACCTCTCTGCCTTAGGAAAAAAAAATTTCCCAGCCAAGCAATCCAAGTCTGCTATAGTTCTTTTTGTTCCATTCTGGTTTCGGCTGGGATATTGCTTTAATTGAAACTTATGTCCATGGGAAACAAAAAGAAAGGGACCATGAGGTAACTGGCTCTCCTTTGCATCTTTTTTTCATCCCCCACCCACACAAGTGTGTTCCTTTAACAACAAAACAAACAAATAGAAAACAAACAAATGAGAAGTTAAAAAATAAACAAACCCACTGGAGCTGAAGAAAGGGACATATAAAAAGTTGCTTGCCTCTTGGTGAATGACATCGTAATGCTAGTATAGGATCTGAGGATGAAGAATCAACCTTTTTTCTCTCTTTTAGATACTTGACCTTCAGCAATCAGAGTAACTGACATCAGAGTCTCTAATTCAAAGACACATGAACCCTGCCCTTGATCCCTTCCCAATCCCATTACTCTGATGTTGAGTTTTAGTGCCTGGAAGAACCGGCAGCCAGGTTTTAGAAAGACAAGGGGAACTCAAAGACGTCTTTATCAAAATGGGCAAAGAAAAGGGCAGGCAGCACCACTGAAACCTGGAGCCAGAATGATGTAACCCCTGGGGTGTCCCTGTTTTCGAGAATCCCATTATCTCCTAGGAATTCTGTTGTTCCGAGAAAAACGCGTGAGCCGCTTTGGCTAGTCTCAAATGACGGTGGAGTAGATACTAAAGATGTATTTTCACACTGACATTTCCTTTCTTTGGTCATAGGAGACAATGGCATGGCCCCACAGCTAGCAGTTCTCTGTGGAAGAGAGGTCCCCGGGCCCATCCGGTCTACTGGAGAGCACATGTTCATCCACTTTACTTCTGACCTCAGTGTGACCGGGGCGGGCTTCAACGCATCCTTTCACAAGAGTAATGTTGTGGAAGAGAGGTCCCCGGGCCCATCCGGTCTACTGGAGAGCACATGTTCATCCACTTTACCTCTGACCTCAGTGTGACCGGGGCGGGCTTCAACGCATCCTTTCACAAGAGTAATGTCTTCCAACATTTGTCTTCTCTCATCTCATCTCGTCTTGTCTCTTTTCTCTCTTTCTAATGTAATATTTATGTGCCAGGGCACAGGTTGTTAAGTCAGAGGACACAGGTCTCTGCCAAGCCTCTAGACAGCTACCCTATGTCAAGTCTTGAGTCCTGTTCCGAAGCACCATGCCTCGCCGTATGAAAGGTCTCCTGCCTTCAGATCTCTGGGTGGGGTATCTTCCCCCCAAAGAAGTGTGTTCATGGTAGCACTGTAATTTTTCAGCCTAGCTGAGGGCTGGAACTAGAAAACAGCACATATCCATAACACAATAAGGAGCAATAAGTTACAATTTATCTTCATGAATCCCTTGCTTCCCGGGCCCATCCGGTCTACTGGAGAGCACATGTTCATCCACTTTACTTCTGACCTCAGTGTGACCGGGGCGGGCTTCAACGCATCCTTTCACAAGAGTAATGTCTTCCAACATTTGTCTTCTCTCATCTCATCTCGTCTTGTCTCTTTTCTCTCTTTCTAATGTAATATTTATGTGCCAGGGCACAGGTTGTTAAGTCAGAGGACACAGGTCTCTGCCAAGCCTCTAGACAGCTACCCTATGTCAAGTCTTGAGTCCTGTTCCGAAGCACCATGCCTCGCTGTATGAAAGGTCTCCTGCCTTCAGATCTCTGGGTGGGGCATCTTCCCCCCAGAGAAGTGTGTTCATGGTAGCACTGTAATTTTTCAGCCTAGCTGAGGGCTGGAACTAGAAAACAGCACATATCCATAACACAATAAGGAGCAATAAGCTACAATTTATCTTCATGAATCCCTTGCTGGAAATCTTCCACTTGAGGGTGAGCAGGAAGAGTTTATTGCTCTTAAAATATGAATTTGATGTGTCAGAGGGCATGCAGAATATATATAGATGTTATCATGCATAGCATGGTGAGACTTTCAAAACTTGGGATGTGCCTTATATCCAAACTAGACTAAAATTAAAGTAGTAGTTTGTAGAATACTGAAAAGCAAAATTTTAAAGGAGATTTTCAATCTAACATTAACAATTAATCTAATATTTCCTCCACTCTTATATACGCCTTTTATGAAGTAGGGAGCAATCACAGATAAATTATGTTCCTCGCAGTCAAGGGAGGCAGGCTCTATAGTGGTTTAAGAGAACATGCTTTGGAATTAGACTGCAGACAAATTTCCACCTCTGTAATTTAGCTGGTTGTGTGAGCTCTCTACTCACTTGCTGATAAGCTGTCCAGTCCCTGACAAGTGGCAAATTAATGTCTGCTCTGTCCTCTCTCTTTCCTCACTCCCAACCTCTGTCTCTCATGTATGTGTGTATGGCAGCTCATTATACATACATATATAAATACATGGGGTCTTCAGAAAGTTCATGGAAAGATTTGTATTATCTGTTAATTCCATTTTTCCCTGAACTTTTAAAAGTACCCTTGTGTCTGTGTATAGATAGGCATATATATGTATATATGTAAATATAGTAAGGGCAGAACCATTGTGATTTATTTAT
>NW_007774239.1:2179-4126 GCF_000696425.1 Galeopterus variegatus | reverse complement strand
GGGGGGGTGTCTCTTTCTCAGGCCTAATAGTGTTTGCTTTATATATCTTGGTGCTCCAGTGTTTGGTGAATATATATTTTTGATTGTTATGTTTTGTTATTGGTTAGATCCCTTTATCATTATATAGTGGCCTTCTTTGTCTCTTTTTATGATTTTTGGTTTAAAGTCAATTTTATCTGGTATAAGAATAGCTAATTCTGCTTGTTTTTGGTTTCCATTTGCACGGTATGTCTTTTTCCATCCCTTCACTATTAGTCTCTGTGTGTCTTTACAGGTGAGGTGAGTGTCTTAAAGACAGCATATGGTTGGGTCTAGCTTTATAATCCTATCAGTCAGTCTGTGTCTTTTGAATGGGGAGTTTAATCCATTTGAAATTAGGGTTGCTACTGAAAGGTATTGTCTTACTCCTGGCATTTTATCAATTTTCATTTGGACGTTTTAAATGTCTTCTGTTCCTTTCTTCCCCTTTTATTGTTTATCTTTGATGTTTGTTGGTTTTTTGTGGTGGAATGATTTAGTTTCTCTTTATCATTTACTTTTTATTCTACCAGTGAGTTTTGTTCTTTGCTGTTTAGTTGTGATAGTGATGATCATTTTTCAGATGACAGATGTAGCACTCCCTTGAGGAGTTCTTGCAGGGCTGGTCATGTGGTGGTGAACTCCTGCAGTTTTTATTTTCCTGGAAAATATACTATTTATCCCTCATTTCTGAAGGATAGCCTTACTAGTTATAGTATTCTTGACTGGCAGTTTTTGTCTTTTAGTATTTTGAACATATCATCTCATTTTCTTCTGACCTATAGAGTTTATGTTGAGAGGTCTGCTGCTAGTTTGATAGGGGCTCCCTTAAAGGTGACTTGATGCTTTTCTCTTGCTTCTTTTAATATTCTCTATTTGTCTTTGAGCTTTGCCAGTTTGACTATAATGTGTCTCAGAGAGGATCTTTTGGATTGAATATGTTTGGGGAATCTTTGAGACTCCCAGACCTGAATGTCTGTGTCTCTCCTTTCACCTGTGAAATCTTCTGTTATTATTTCATTGTGTAGGTCTTCCATGCCTTTTCCTTTCTCCTCCACTTCTAGAACACCCATGATTTGAATGTTTGTGCACTCAAGGTTGTCTGCCAGCTCTCTTAGATTTTCTTCATTTTCTAAAATTATTTTTTTCCTTTCCTTTTTTTTTTGTCTTTTTTTACTGACCAGTAACGGGATCGCAACCCTCGGTGTCGCGCCTGTACCGGGGACCGGCAACAGGACCGCAACCCTTGGTGTTGCGCCCACACCGCGCTCAGCCAGTGAGCGGGAACTGGTCTCCACATGGGATCCGAACCCTCGGCGGGAGTGCTACCGCGCTCCCAAGCGGCACACTCTACAGTGTGCCACTGGGCCGGCCCTCTTGTACTTTTTAATAATGGCCAGTCTAACTGGGCTGATATGATATCTCAATGTGGTTTTGATTTGCATTTCTCTGATAACTAGTGATGTAGAGCATTTTTTCAAATACCGGTAGGTCATTTGGATGTCTTCCTTGAAAAGTGTCTATTCATCTCCTTTGCCCATTTGTTAATGAGATTATTTGTTTCTTTACTGTATACTTGTTTGAGTTCTTTATTTATTGTGGATAATAATCCCTTGCTGGATAAATAGTTTGCGAATATTTTCTCCCATTCTGTAGGTTGTCTTTCTGCTCTGTTGATTGTTTCCATGGCTGTGCATAAGCTTTTTATTTTGATATAGTCCCATTTGTTTTTATTTTGCTGCTTGTGCTTTTGGGGTCTTATTCATAAATTCATTGTCCAGTCCCACTTCCTGGAGTGTTTCTGTTATGTTTTCCTTAAGTAATTTTATGGTTTTAGGTCTTTCATTTCAGTATTTGACCATTTTGAGTTGATTTTGGTATACAGTGAGAGGTGCAGGTCCACTTTCATTCTTCTACCTATAGAAGTTC
>NW_007774239.1:0-2029 GCF_000696425.1 Galeopterus variegatus | reverse complement strand
TTTTTTTTTAGTTTCATTGTGTTGTCTAACTGAGTCTTCTCATATCTCAGTGAATTTTCTTAACATTGTTGCCCGGAATTCCTTTTCAGTCATTTCAAGGGTTTTCTGATCTGTGGGATGGTGTCATATTCTTTTGGTGGTGTCATATTTTCTTGGATTTTTGTATTTCTAGTATCTCTTCATTGATTTCTGGTCATCTAGTGGAGCAATTGCTGCTTCTATTACTCTGGAGTGGTCTTTGAGGAGAGGGACTTCCTCTTTTTCTGGTCTGTCTACTGGGCCACCTGTATGCTGGCTGTGGGTATTACTGTGGTGGTGAGCTGATTTTGTGTCAGCTGTGGCTGTGGTAGGCCATCTGAACTGAAGCGATATTTTCAGCATGCTCCTTGGTGGTGGGTGCTGCCCTTAGCTCCTGCCTTTGGCTCCTGTCTAGGACCCCTAGCATGTTCCTGCCTACTCCTTGGGCAGTGGGTGCTGCCCTCAGCTCCTGTCTAGGGCCCCAAGTGTGCTCCTGCCTGTTCCCAGGTGGTGGGTGTTCCCCTCAGCTCCTGCCTAAGACCCCAAGCATGATCCTACCTGCTCCTATTTGTTGGTGGCTGCCCTCAGCTCCTGCCTTGACAGAGTTATTTTAAAATCTTACAGTTGTAGATTTCTCTATTTTTCTTTTTAGTCAATTAAAAATTTTTGCTTTATATGTTTTGAAATTGTGTTATTGGTGCTTACAAATTTAGGATTTAACCTTCCTGTTAAATTTTACTTTTTAAATTTTAAAATGTCCCTCTTCATCTCTAAAAATACTTATTGCTTTAAAGTTCACTTCATTTGATGTAAGTGGAGCTATACCAGATATTTTCTGGCTACTGTTTACAATGTATATCTTTTTCAGTTCTTTTTTTTGAAACATTTTGTGTTCTTGTACTTAAAACATATTTATTGTAAGCAACATATACTTAGGTTTTAAAATACAGATTATAAAATCTTTGCATTTTGTTTGTATTATTTACATTTACATGTAATATGATTACTTATATTTTTGTATTTAAATTTATCATTTTACTATATTTTTCTATTTGTGCCATCTGTTTTTGTTCTGATTTTCTCCTTTTCAGGTTTGCTTTTGATGAATTGTATCTATGTTTAGATTTACATTTAATCTTTGTTACCTCATTAGGGTTAGGATTCTTTCAGTGGCTACAGTAAAGTCTGTAAAATGCAACCTTGATTTATTTGAGTGTAAGTTAAAATAGTACTACTTTCTTGGTAAGGGTATTGCGATATTTTTGACTCCTGTTTCTTGTGCAATTGTTGCTATATTTTAATTCTTTGTATAATTTAAATCTCACAGGAAATTTTAATCATATTAATTATATTCCATATTCAATTAGAGTTAACCACATATTTACCTTTTCTGATGTTTTTCATCCCTTCCTGCATTTCTGAGCTTCTTTTTGGAATAATTTTCTTTCTATTGAAAAGCTCCTTTTTGTCTCTTTATTTCTGTTAGTATTGTTCTATTTATAATGAATTCTCAATTCTTGTTTGTCTCAAAGACATTCATTTAACTTTAATGTTTAAAGGCTATTTTTGCTATGTATTTAACTCTAATTTGGAAATATTTTCTTTCAACATTTTTTCTCTTTCCTATCTTTCTGGGTTTCCAAGACCTGTAAGTTAGACATATTCACAGTGTTTCGTGTATTTTATGTATTTATGTGTCATATATTTTATTCCAAGAGCATAGATTTTTTACATGTCTCAACTGAAAGCTTAGACCATCCATCAGAATCTGCCTCCACCTGAGTGGAACTTACACTCTAATTTTTGTGTCCCTAGAACCATGAGATTTTTGAAACTTCTGCATAACTTTTTGGCATCTTAGCAGACCCTCTCTGTCTTGTTTCTTGGGTAATTGCTCCAGACATGCTCAGTTGAAGAGCACATCAAATGCTTCAAGAGGAAACTGCATGCAGGAAATTAAATTTATTTCTCTATGTTTCCCTTATTCTTAGGATCTTTATGCTCTCAGGTA
>NW_007774238.1:0-2153 GCF_000696425.1 Galeopterus variegatus | reverse complement strand
ACAGGGGTGAGCATGAGAATTGGCACTTTCAGTAAAGCCCTTCAGGAAATGTTGATAGGATTTCCATGGACCACACTTTGAGGTTGAACTCATGGCCTGAAAAAAGTAAGGCAATTTCTCCAAATCCTGGCTTATCACTTGAAAATCTACCTTAATAGAAAATTAAGGCACAATTATAATTCCAAATGAAAACTTTTTTTAACCTCAGAAATATGATTATGGAATAATAAATTTGATGTTATTCCTCAGGAGAGTTCAAATTTAGCTGCTACATACAATTTTTGAATTATCCCTTTCTCCTTTTATTAAAAGTTCTTTACATTTCTTCTCCTCATGGAAGTCATTTTTAATTACTATATATTCTGAGTATTCATTAAACCAACATGTAGGTTGCCCTGGATTTTTCTGTCAAAAATATTTGGTTATAACCCATACTCACTATCCAGGTCAACGTCAACTCTATTCTCAGCAGGTTACAAAATTCTATAGTATGAACCTACTTTTTAAAAATAAAGTGTATAGATCTAGATACCAGAAAAAAATTAACTGAAAATGTATAAATATGAGAAGTTACCTCTGGAGTGTTTCTTTAGGGGTGGATTTAATTTTCTACTTATTTTTCTGTATTTTCAAATTTTTCTACAAAGGCTCTTTCCTTTAAAATGGAAAAAAGAAAGGAGAAAGGGAGAAAAGGAGGAAAGGAAGGAAGGAGGGAAAAGGAAAAGAAAGAGGAGGAGGAAGAAGGGAAGGAGATAGAATGTGTGTGGTCAGGGGAGGGGGAGAAGAGAGAGAGAGAGTGAGAGAACAGTTGGCAGATGCCATCGTGGGACGCTGCGAAGACACAGGTGTCTAGGTGAGGTCTCCTAACCACCTGGAGGAGATCAAGGAAGGCTTTCTAAAGGAGGTACAGAGCGGAGCCTGTCAGCTGACGATGGTAGTAAGCTCTGCAGGATGAGGGATAGCCTGAAGTGCGTAAGGGCCTGGGAGAAAATGGCCTGTTTGGGATCTACAAGTGGTTTTGCATGGACTGAACATCACAGACTTACTACTAAAGACAGTGACCTTTAAACTGTGGCTTGCAACCCACTGGGGGGCCAGAAACTCAGGGAAGTGGGTCATGGGCCGCATTTAAATAATTATAAGGATATAACAGAAAATGTCAGAGTGAATCACACATAACAAGTGTCATTATGTGAAGATATTTGTGTGAATATGTTAACTCACATGGCCAAAGGCATTTTGTAGGTGTGATTAAATTAGCTATCTCAAGATGAGAAGATTATCCTGAATTTTCTGAGTGGGCTTAATGTAGTCACAAAGGTTATTCTAAAGGGAAGGAGGGGGCAGGAGAGTCAGAGAAGAAGTGACAATAAATGCAGAGGTGAGAGAGAGAGAGAGATCAGAAGATGCTATGCCATTGGCTTTGCAGGTGGAGGTGGGGCCTCCGGACACTGGGGAAGGCAAGAAAGTGGAGGGGCCTTCCCTAGAGACTCGCAGGGACACAGCCCTGCAGACCCAGTTTGCACTTCTGGCCTTCAGAACAGTAAGATAAATGTGTGTGGTTTTAAGCCACTAAATTTGTGGTAATTTGTTACAGCAGTAGGAAACGAATACAAGTTTCATAAGAATGAATTTGCTAAGAAGAAACTAGAAGCTAAAAAAAAGGGGTGGGGGGTTGCACTTGTAATATCCTGAGGAGAAATGATAAGTGAACTAAAGTGTGGTTGGAAAAGAAACTCGTCACCAGAGTGGGGGAGATTCTGAAGGTATTTGAAAGGTAAAATTGATAAGACCTGAAGAATAACTGAATTTGGAATTTGATGAATAAAGTATTTTAGGTTTTTAAACTGTAATACTATAAAAGTGATTAACTTTAGCTATTTGAAGGTCTGTCCATAGAGGAGGAATTAACCATGTTACCATAACATTTCTTCTTGCCAGGCTCACCAAACCAAGTGCCCTCAACCTTTCCTAGGTGGCATGATTGTTAGATGTGTCACTTTATGGAGTATATTTCCTAGCCAACTGGAAGAGATAGGAATGTCTATTTTTAAAATATATATATTGTGTATTATATATATATATGTACAAACTTTTTAAGAGAATAATGATACTTTGCAAAGTACGAAGCACTTTGTGGTTCATGAAGTTCA
>NW_007774237.1:0-4126 GCF_000696425.1 Galeopterus variegatus | reverse complement strand
AAATACACAGAACTTAGTTCAAATTTTGCATCTGTAAAGTTTATCTAATAGTCTCTGAAAGAGTTAAAGTAACAGATGCAAGTTACTTGTGGCGCGCCTCACTAGAAGCTTCCTAGGGGCAGACAGTAGCACAGTGTTCCACAGTAGCGTGCTACATAAACCATCCATCTGCATCAGAGGCCGTCAGACTCCTGTCCAAGAAATGTTGCAACAGTGCTTGCCCGAGACTCTTTAGGGAGGTGACCTGGCAGAAGTCAATATCAACTCATAGCACATGTTTCATTTTCCAGTGGGATTACATGAGGTAAAAAGGACAAAATTCCTTTTATTTCTGTCTGCTGTCTACAAAAACACCAAGACCTCCTGGGATCTACAACACACGGGACTGCTGTTATTTTTGGTCTGAATAAGTGCTGTTGTTCGTCATAGGGATAACTTTACAAGATATTTAACTAGCAAAGGACAGCAAATTATGGGCTGCTATCTATTATCTTCCTAAAGCATTATAATATTCTGCTAATCAGTCATAATTTACAACCAAATTTGAAAGGTCATATATGTAACTTAGGAGATTTGATTAAACTCAAACATTCCTGGGGCTGTATTTGGCCCCCCCAAAAGTTTAAATACTCTTAAAAAAATGTAATTACATTCTTAAGTATTCTTTGTGGTTTATATTTATTCCCTTAAAAACTGGCATCCTGCCTAAACCAGCACTTATTTACAATTTAGTAAAACTATTTTTAAGGTATCTCAACCTAACAGAATCTATAATATTGGCTCACATATATATATAAATGTATATACACACACTCAGATATATATATAATCAACAATTGCCAAAATCGGTGGTTGAGATCAGAAGTTCAAAATGTGAAACCATGTAAAAAGAAGATGAAATTTCATTATTTTGTTACGGATATCAGGAGTTGTAAAAATAATCACCTATTGCTTAGTAATACGACTTAGAGTTTAATTAACAGTACTAATTCAACTGTGATACATAAAATTTACACGGTATAGCTGCTGGGAGGATTAAATGATTCAATACTTTAGGACAGTCCCAGTCACATGGTAAGTACTCAAAATGTTTCATATGTAACTCGGTGAGTTTCAGCCATTGATAATATTATTATTATTAATCACATTATTACTGAAAAAGCAAGTCTAGATCAAACAGACCTAGATTCCAATCCCACATCTACATTTAGAGCATTTCACATAACTGATCTGAGCCTTCTTTCCCTCTTGTGTTTCAAAAGAAATGGTAACCTACCCATGTGGTACAATTGTATACAACCAAACACATGCACACACACACAGATGAATGATGAAATCTGAATAAGGTCAATGGATTGCACCAATGACAGCTTCCTAGTTGTGATACTCTACTAAAGTTACGTAAGATGTTGCCACTGGAGGAAAGTGGGTGAACGGTATATGGGATATCTTTGTATTATTTCTTATAACATGTGAATCATCAATTATCTCAAAGCAAAATGTTAATACAAAAAAAAAAAAAAGAAATTGTGGTAAATAGGGTAGCTGTAAGAATTCAATGGAACAATGCACATAGCAGCATTCAGTCCTGTGGTTGGCACAGAGTAGGCACTTCATAAAAAAATCATGTTCTCCTTTCCTTAATATGTCTTCCTCTAGAATGAAAATGTCATTTCGGTTCAATGGTTCAAAGTCAAAACAACAGCTTGGCTATACATTCCAACTGGATACAATCCCATACTCAGAAATAAAACCACCCTAGTCTTTTACATATGGAAAGTATTAACATCACCCAAGTACTGCTTATATTAAAATAAGCCATATTATGTTTAAATATTTTTTAAAATAATTTTTCTGTTAGCAGAAGCTCATAAAATTGAGTTTTCTGGTTTTTACTAGCTTTAGGCAATCTTAATTTATATGCCACTATAGTTTGGCACTCTAGTGACAACAGCAGTCCCTTCTCTCTAGTTTCCACATCTGGTAACCATGACAAAAGCCAGAAGAGATAGGACAGTCCAACCAGAAAATAAAGACATGGTTAAACGAGCTACCAGGCCAGAGCTGTGTGCAGTCTCAATGAAGGTACACAGACACAACCACTTGCACTTTATATATTTATATTACATAGGCCCTAGAAATCATCCCTGTCAATGCATAAAACCGTGTCTGTGTTCTGACATGTGCTGTAAAATACTCCCATATTCAGTTCCTAGAGTTTCAATAGTAAAGAGTACTATGAAATCCAAATATCTTTGGTCCTAGAGATTCGGAGGGCAAGAGAGTTTAGATAGCAAGGGACATCCTTAAAAATTTTTTTTACCTAAATCTACTCGGTCCCTTAGAAAGAACTAAAACAGTGAAAGTTACCCTATACTCTAGTCATTCAAGCTCATGAATGCTTCGTTCCCATAAACATTTATGGTAGCTATGAATCATAAACTGTTCAAGGCTCTGAAGATCTAAGAGAAATCAGACTTGGTTCCTATCCTCAGGAGTTTACGGTGCAGAAGACAAGCACAGACAGGTCTATTAGCAAGTGCAGGACAGGGTCTGAGGGCTGTGGCAAAGGCTAGGGAAGTGGTCAATTCCTGCAAAGGAGGGGGAAGACATCAGAAAAGTCTTCAGAGGAGAATTAACACTTGATTTAGGTCTTTGCTATGGGTTGGAGGAGTGGGTTTGTTACAAAAGAGTGAGTTTGGTCCCTCTTCCGTTTGCCCTTCCATCATGGGTGACACAGCAAGAAGGTCCTCACCAGACGCTGGCCCCTCGATCTTGAACTTCTCTACCTCCAGAACTGTGAGCCAACAGATCTCTGTTCATTATAAATTTCCCAGTCTGTGCTATTCTTTTATAGCAGCACAAAACAGACTAAGACTGTCTTTAAAGGCTACATTCCTAAGAACCAACATTAACTGAGTTCTCACATTCAGAGCACTACGCGAGTCACTGGAGGTACAACTAAGTATAGAACATACCTCTATGTCTGCCCCAGAAGACCTTACAATCATGGATGATGCAAAATACACACACACACACACACACACACACACACACACACACACAAGGCTACTTCAAAAAACTCATGGAAAAACAGAACATAATACAAATCTTTCCATGAACTTTTTGAAATACACTCATATATACATGAGATATTTATATATATATATATACACATATCCAAACATACAGCAATCCTAAATACAAGGATCTCCTACTTGCCCACATACAGATCCAAAACCAAAAGATATATTTTTCCAAGTAAATACATAGACATTTTGGCTACCAACAAAATACATCTAATTAATTATGCCTAATTACTAATTCAACATCTAACTGATTTCTAGACATTGATAAAATGCTCATGCCCGTTTATAATATTTAAATTATAACTTGGTCAGAAACACATACTGTAAATTACCTATGAGGTAAAACATTAATTTAGATGCTTGGTTTTTGCCCCCCTTGCAATTTTCATGAAACCAGTTTATTTAAATTTTTTCACAATGATTATTTCCTCATCGCTAGCGCCACTTTTAGAGTTAGAATATATCATCTTTACTTTTAGATAAGTTGTTTGAGATACAGTACTTTTTGATTACTTGTGAGATTCTGTTACTGGGAATCTGCGTAAAGCTAATTGGTTTTTTTATTTGTCCTGCAGCTGTATATTTTCACCTCTACAATAGAACCACATAGCTACTCTTTAAGTATCTTTAACACTTGCAAACTTGAGGTCATAAACCTTCTCCAGGGAATAATAACTAACTCTGGCTTAAATTTCTTTGCCTCCTATTTTAAAAACAATTCTGCCAACTGACCTCTGAAAACATTCCCCCAAATTATGAATTTAGGTGATATGAGAATAAACATGACTTCTCCGTTCAACACATTTTTGTGTAAGTAAAGTAACTGAGAAAGTTCCCTATGAGAGATTTTGTAAGGACTTGGATATAAGGCAGCTCTGTCTTCTCTGAGAGAGAATTTTAAAGAGGAAAAAAAAAAATCTCACCTTATATTGGGTATATACAATACAAGACACTGTCAAAGATGCAGGTGAAGAATTTTAAATAAAAATTATTTCATAAAATGTTCCAGCAGAGAAAAAGCAGTATTTTTAAATTAA
>NW_007774236.1:3868-4127 GCF_000696425.1 Galeopterus variegatus | reverse complement strand
ATCTAAGTAAACTCATGAGACAAAGCTTTTCGATCTAACTAAACTTATCAGACCAAGCTCAAGGATGTAATAATCTCATCAGACCAAGCTCATCTATCTAAGTAAACTCATCAGAGCAACCTAGTCGATCTAAGTGAGCTCAAAAGACCAAGCTCATCGATCTAAGTAAACTCAGCAGACCAAACCCTTCGATCTAAATAAACTCATCAAACCAAGCTCATCGATCTAAGTAAACTCATCGGCCCAAGCTAATCGATTT
>NW_007774236.1:1013-2144 GCF_000696425.1 Galeopterus variegatus | reverse complement strand
CTCAACGATCTAAGTAAACTCATCAGACCAAGCACATCGATGTACGTAAACTCATCAGACCGAGCTCATTGATCTAAGTAAACTCATCAGACTGAGCTCATTGATCTAAATACACTCATCAGACAAAGCCCATCGATCTAAGTAAACTCATCAGACCAAGCACATCGATGTACGTAAACTCATCAGACCGAGCTCATTGATCTAAGTAAACTCATCAGACCAAGCTCATCGATCTAAGTTAACTCGTCAGACAAAGCTCATCGATCTAAGTAAACTCGTCAGAGTAAGATATTCGATCTAAGTAAACTCAACAAACCAAGCCCATCAATCTAATTAAGATCAACCCACCAAGCTCATCGATCTAAGTAAACCCATCAGACGTAGTACATCGATCCAAGTAAACTCTTCAGACCAACCTAATCGATCTAAGTAAAATCAACAAACCAAGCTCAACGATCTAAGTAAACTCATCAGACCAAGCACATCGATGTACGTAAACTCATCAGACCGAGCTCATTGATCTAAGTAAGCTCATCACACCAAGCTCATCGATCTAAATAAACTCATCAGAACAAGCTCATCGATCTAAGTAAACTCATCAGACCAAGCACATCGATCTAAGTAAACTCGTCAGACAAAGGCCATCGATCTAAGTAAACTCGTAAGAGTAAGATATTCGACCTAAGTAAACTCAACAAACCAATCCCATCGATCTAAGTAAGATCAACACACCGAGCTCATTGACCTAAGTAAACTCATCAGACGTAGCACATCGATCCAAGTAAACTATTCAGACCGAGCTCATCGATCGAAGTAAACTCATCAGACCGAGCACATTGATGTAAGTTAACTTATCAGACCAAGCACATCAATCAAAGTGAACTCATCAGACCGAGCTCATCGATCTAAGTAAACTCATCAGACTAAGCTCTTCGATCAACTTAAACTCTTCAGACCAAGCTCATCGAACTAAGTAAACTAATCACAGCAAACTAATCGATCTAAGTAAACTCAACAGTCCAAGCCCATCGATCTAAGTAAACTCATCAGACCAAGCTCATTGATCTAAGTAAACTCATCATACCAAGTTCATCGATCTAAGTAAACTCATCAGAGAAAGCTAATCGATCT
>NW_007774236.1:0-244 GCF_000696425.1 Galeopterus variegatus | reverse complement strand
AGCTCATCGATCTAAGTAAACTCATCAGACTAAGCTCATCGATCTAAGTAAACACAGTGGACAGAGCTAATCGATCTAAGTAAACTCATCAGACCAAGCTCATTGATCTAAGTAAACTCATCATACCAAGTTCATCGATCTAAGTAAACTCATCTGAGAAAGCTAATCGATCTAAGAAAACTTAGCAGACCAAGCCCTTCGATCTAACTAAACTCATCACACCAAGCTCATCGATCTAAGTAAA
>NW_007774235.1:2901-4128 GCF_000696425.1 Galeopterus variegatus | reverse complement strand
TTTTTTTTTTTTTGACAAACCATTCTTTCATGAATAACCTCTTCAATAGCATTTAGTTATCATTATTAATAAATTGTTACAGTAATAAATTATATTTTAAACATTTTATTAAATGCAGTTCTCGTGTACTTAAAATAAATTGCAAAGCCGGCTTTTTCATGGTGTTTAATATATATAGTATGACACAATGTGCTTTTAATATATTTAATGTTATATACTTTAAAATCTAAGTGTGTTGTACTTTTATGGAACTTACTTTATATTCCTTTCTATATGAAAAATGTATTACTTTTTAATATGGGTTCATTGTGGAGTGCCATTAGGAAATAGTGCACAGTTCTTAAAAGTGGTAACTTTCAGAATTTAAGCACATTAAATCTGGGGGAGGGGAAGAAACTGCATTATGGTAACACTGAGCATCTAATTGAAACTGACAGAAGCGAGGGGAGCGATCTCACACTGACAGCGTAATGGCACTCACGTTTGCACTGACATCATAACAGTTCTAACACGCACACGAGACTCTTCTCCTGACAAAAAGAGACTTCCCCCTGACATTCCACCACTTTCGCACTTTCTTTGGACATACTATCACTGTCATTCAAGACAAAGACAAAAATATTATGAAAAACATCTTCAGTCCATGCTTGTTAGATACTTTCCACAGTTGAAATATGGTGGTCGTTTTCAAGAGCTTTGTATTTTTAAGCCTCAAAAATGCACAGTTTGACTGCCCAGAAAGAATGCAACAGCAAATTCTCAATCACTTAAAACTGTTTTTTTAAAAAAGAAGTTGAAAATTGATTTTGCAGAAAAAAATATTTTTGTATAGTTCCTTAAGGCAAAAATATTTTAAAAATAAAAAAGAATTAGTAGGGTTTTTCTTTTGAAGTTGTGGCTGTGGTAAATCTTTAACGTCAGTGGGTATAATATGGTGAAATCAGAAAATCAGGTATAGGTGAAAATCGTGACTCAGCGAGGCAAAATAACTCATGAATTTAAAGAGAGCCACTGGATCCCATGATTATAATTATTAACCAAATTACTAACCAATCCCTCATCAAATAAGTTAGGAAAACACATCTATAGGTTGAAATTCTGGATCTGAACTTTTTCTCTTTAGCTAGGCTGAGATGGATATACGGCTCCACTCACAATAGCAGGACTTCAGAATCCAAACACCTGTCTTAGAATGTTGCCTAGCAACCATGTCTCCTCTCAGCTGGG
>NW_007774235.1:0-840 GCF_000696425.1 Galeopterus variegatus | reverse complement strand
GCAGCAATCTGGGAAGAGAGGTTAGTTCTTTGGACTAGAGAGATGTCAGAATGGATTCAAAATGTGCTTTCCAGAAAGAAACCACAGGACCTTGTGATGGGTTAAATGTGGGTGGTAAGAGGGAAGGAGAAGTCAAAGATGACACCCAGATTCCTGAGTATGTGTGTGTGGCTGACCGTTTAGTGAGACAGGGGAGCCTGAGACAGGCAGAAATTTAGGTGTCTTGACACGCATGTGTGCATGTTTGTGCCTGTGTGCGTGTGATGGAGATGGGCAGGGGCCATGCAGTCCATTGGGGGAATGCTATATTTAAGATATTTCTGCAGACTCTAAGTACAGTTGTCAAATAGTTGATCAATAAGTTTGAAGCTTCGAGGAAAGGTTTGAGCTAGGGATAAACATTCCAGAGTCATCAGCATATAGGCAATGTTTAAAGCTCTCGTTTAAAAAAAAAAAAAAAACGAAAAAAGTATTGCACAGATTGAGAGAGAGAGAGACAGAGGGTGAGCACACTCAGGAATTCCAAAATTTGGATATCAGGTTGAAGAGGAAGGGTCCAAAAACATAATCCAGAAAAAAGAGAAGCAGGAAATCTTGAGAAGTCTTTCCTCCTATTCAAAGAGAAAGGTCAACTGTACCAAATGCTAAGGAAAGTTCCAGTAAAATGAGGATGGAGGTGGGGGTCTTCAGTCTGAGACCTAGAATTGGTTGACGCCCTTGGCGAGACAGTTTTGGCAGGCCTCTGGGAGGGCTGGGGAGGGAAAAGCCACCCCACAGTCGGCCGAAGAATAGAGGGTGGGTAACTGGAGTCACCATGCGGGGACGCCTCTGGAGCAGGCT
>NW_007774234.1:2825-4128 GCF_000696425.1 Galeopterus variegatus | reverse complement strand
ATTTATTTATTTTTTTGTCTTTTTCCGTGTCCGGCAACGGATTGCAACACTCAGTGTCGCCCCCGTACCGGACCGGGACCGGCAACGGGATCGCAACCCTCAGTGTTGCCCCTGCGCCTCGCTCAGCCAGTGAGCGGGAACCGGTCTGTATGTGGGATCCGAACCCTCGGCGGGAGCGCCACCGCGCTTCCCAAGCGGCGCACTAGCGCAGTGCGCCACCGGGCTGGCCCGATACTTGTCTTTTTAGACACAATTCAACCATTGCATCTTTTCTCTGAACCTGTTCTTGGTCCCAGTCATAATTAATTGCTTCCTTCTCCATGCTCCTGTTAGTACATGTACTATATTTCACTAGTGATGAGAGTTATGTGTATATCTCTCTCTTCTGATAGGCAAGGGCTGTTTTATTTTTGTATGCCAAGTCTACTGCCTTGCATGTAGAGGTTTTGAGGAAAGAGCACAAAAGCAAAAGGTCTGGATTCCATTTCTGGATTATAATTATTAATTTTGTGACCATTGGCAAGTCTTTTAATCTATTTGAGCTTTAGAATCCTCATTTGTAAAATAAAGGCAATGCTATCTAGCTCACTGAGATGCTATGAGAACTAAATGAGATAACCTTTGGGAACACCTGGCATTGTACTTTACATATAGCAGGTACTCAGTCAATGTTTGGTCAATTAAAAGCAGTTTGAGGTGAATGTTTCTGTTCTGTGTTAATATAAGGACAGTAGACAATGAGCTCCAACAGCTGTTCAAAACATACTATACATTTGCGTACTTATGTATAGGGGGATAAGTAAGCTGTTCCAAGAGCTAGTAAGTGACAAGGATTTGAATCTAGAAAGCCTTTGCTCTCAACTACCCACGCTATAGCCGTTTCATAGCATGGTTCCCTGGCTCTTAAATCTCACAGCTGATTCTCATTTATGTTGAGGAAAGCGAGGCTTCCGTTTTTTATTAATGGTCAGGAACTGGATATGCATGGAATGTGGAATTTGCTGGTTTGTTAGAAACATAGTTCAGAGCCTGGAATATAGATGAGACACCTTTATTCCATTGACATTTCTGAATGTTTAGGGACTTAAGAGTAGTTGAAATGAGGTTAGACAGTTTAATTGAATTGGGAAAATGTGTTGGGGACTCTCATGGAAACCTTGTCTCTGCCACTAAGCCTAATTAGAAAATTAGAGCATTTATGAAGATTCTTACTTGGAATTTGTTACTCATGTCTACTTTATTTTTTTGACCATCAGACTCACCATCATGTTTACATTATTTTAATTTAAATATGTTCATAAAA
>NW_007774234.1:0-2597 GCF_000696425.1 Galeopterus variegatus | reverse complement strand
TTAGAAAATTAGAGCATTTATGAAGATTCTTACTTGGAATTTGTTACTCATGTCTACTTTATTTTTTTGACCATCAGACTCACCATCATGTTTACATTATTTTAATTTAAATATGTTCATAAAAATCAACTTTGAATGGACAATGATGATAGCATTATAGGTGGTATAATAAATTGATATCTTATTTAAGTCACTAGTTTTGCTAAGCTCTTAACTCCTTGTGGAAAAAAAAATGAATTATTATTAATGAAAAATCAAAGGTACACATGTTGAAATTTCATAATAGGTATACTTCCCTTTCTACCTTTCTTAGGGATTGAGGAATGATCTGAAAGCAGCTTTGGATAAGATTGATCAGCAGTATCTCAATGAAATTGTGGGTGGTCAGGAACCCGGAGAGGAAGACACACAGAATGATTTGAAAGTTCATGAAGAAAATACCACGATTGAAGAGTTAGAGGTAATCTCTACACCCAGCCTGGCCCATTGCCATCATAGCTTGTTTTCTCTGGAGCAAATGATTGACTTGGTCAGATTGTTAAGTGCAGAGCACCATGTTATATTTGGTCAGTGCAAAGGCTCTTCCTTTGTTTCATGCTTTTATTTATTTACTTCCCTACGTGCTCATTCTTCACTCAAATTCCCCTACTTCCTACCTCCAAAAGAAATCCTTCTGATATGTTTGATTTGTATCCTTTTATTTGCTTGTATTCTTGTAAAGCCTATAGTGTTTGTGCACATGTATTCTTGATTTACATAAATGATATTATGCTGTGAAATTACTGTTTTTTACTTTTCTGTTTTTCACTAAGCACTATTTTTTAAGATTCATCCTTGATGCTTTATGTACATTTAGTTCTTTGCTTTTAATTGTTACATGGTATTCCATGTATTGTGGCATTAACTGCATTTTACTTTTTGTTTCCCCATGAGATGGACAGCTAGATTGCTCTCAGCTCCCTATTACCACACACAGCTTTGTAATGAACAATCTTGCACATAATCTCCATGGACTAAAAAAGCAGGCTTGTGGGATATATATATATATATAAAATATATTTATTTATTTATATAAATAAATAAATAAATAAATATTTATTTATTTATTTAACTTACCTAAGTGCTGCCAAATTGCTCCCTGGAATGGCTGTTTCTGTCTGCACCTCCTCCTGCAGTTTGTGGGGGTCTTGTATTATTACAGTCCTGCCAGCACTTGGCAATATCTTGCTTTCTAATTTTTGCCACAGTGTTGAATGTGGGATGATATGTATAATTTTAAAAAAGCAATGTTGTATCATGTAAGTATCTAGCATGTGGGAAAAAAATGGCTTAGTTTAAAGTTCTTAATGCTTAATGAAAACACAAGCTGGTTTTTTTTGTTTGTTTCCTTTAATTCCTGGCTCTTGCACATGTAGCCTTCTGTACATGTGAGATCATAGTTGAGGAAGATGTCATTTTAATCTCTTCCCTTTCCCAACACTTATCTGTGGTCCCTAAAGTTTACTAAAGTAATTGGTATGGGCAGCTAGTTGCGTGCTTTTAATTGGCATGGGCAACCAGTTGTGGGCTTTTTTCTTTTTCTTCTTTTTAAAACAGCTTTATTGAAATATTCACATTACATTTAATTTACCCATTTAACGTGTACAATTCAGTGGTTTTAGTATATTTACAGGATAGTGCAACCATCTTCACAATCTAATTTTGGAACATTTTTGTTCCTCTGAAAAGAAATCTCATATTCATTAGCAGTCACTTCCCTCACCTCCTCTTATCTTTTGATTCATAAAAGATAACATGCTCCCTAAATTTATTTTAAATGGTAAATCAATGATTTTTTTTTAAGCTTATCTAGAAATTCCATTGGGTTTTTAAATGAAAATTGAACAGTATATGAGACAAAGAGCCACGTTGAGACTGGTGTTGATCATGTACATATTCACTAATGAACAGAAGCATTGTTTCTGTTTCTGCAGGCACTGGGGGAGTCTTTAGGGAAAGGCGATGATCATAAAGACATGGACATCATCACCAAATTCCTGAAGGTGTGTATCTTAGGCTAGGCAAAGAGGGCGTTTTGGTTGCTTATATTTTTGGATTATCAAGGATTAAAGGCTGGAAAGACAAGCCTTCAGTAAACATTTCTAACACATATACTATGTTTATGATATTGCTATGCACTTGGTTATATATATAGTGGTTGTATTAGGCCATTTCTGCTGCTTACAACCAAATACATGGGACTGAGTGATTTATAAAGAAAACAAAGTGTGTTGCATACAGTTTCTGAGTCTGGGAAGTCCAAACTCCAGGGAACATAGCTGGTAAAGGCCTTGGTGGTGGCAACAGTGATAGCAGGGTACCACGTTGTGAAAATGGTGGAGCAGAGAGAGAGACTAACCTCCTCATTCATTCTCATTTTAAAGCCCTACAAACCATGCCCATGACCACCATTTTTAATCCATTCACTATGGCGTGGTCCTACAATCTAATCAACTCTTCAAGGTCCCACCTTCCAATTACTATAATAGAATTTCCGACCCTCTTAACAGTCACAGTGGGGGCCAAGTTTCTAGTACATAAAACTTAGGGGACACAAT